>NC_141606.1:20427492-20727492 GCF_047967505.1 Dipteris shenzhenensis
CTCCTCATATGCAAGAATCTTCACATGAAGGAGATCAAAAAGCTCAAACTTCGATGCAGGGACAAGAAGAATAGGCACACTGTCACAAACCTGTAGAACATGAGCGCAAACTTCTAGAGCCAGAAATGGTGGATGTAACTAAGGATGATGGAAAACAAGCCTTGAGTGCATGGGAATTAGCAAAAATTGAAGAAGATCAAGGTCGATCCACTGCAGTTATGCTAGAAGCTCTTGCTAGCAAACCACGACGTGAAATGCAAAAGGCTAGTACTACAAGAGCCACGGTTCCAAGCAGTAAGAAAAGACATCGTCCCACTGTAGAGAAAGATAATGTGGATGAAAAACGGTCAAAAAAAGAGAAAGATGAAGAAGACTCAGAATCCGAGGCTGAAGATGATCAGGATGAACTCACATCAATCAAAAATCTTAATCTGCATCTTAATGAAGCAGTTACAGATGATGATGTGGGATATATCTGGGGTCAAAGGACGTGGTTTGTGAATGCCAAAGATGTGGAAGCTGTAGCTCTCTTTACTAATAGCCGAAGCCTTGATATATCCTATGCAATGCAAATATACGAGGCTTTGAGAGATGGTAAGAAACCTGTGGCAAGCAATGTGGTCTTGCGCCCAATAATGTTTTGTCCAACCAAAAATAGTTTTCTGGATCAAATAACATTTACAGGGCCTACACATTTCGAGGAAATCTTTAGTCAATTCTTTAAAGACACTCTAAAAAATATTCCACATGAACAAGGCGAAGAGGCACAAGGAGAGAATATGCTAAAGGAAGTCAAGAAGGAATTTCTCCTTCATTGCAAATTCCAGCCCATTGATGGTCAACATTGGGCTTATGCTTGTAAATAGATCGCAAGGGAAGCAAAGGAGGGCAAAAGACTCACTCCAGAACAATTTGTAAAGATAAGCTCATTCCATTATTATCCTGCAACAATCTGTATATTCAAGCATGAGATCAAGTATTTGATTGAGTCCGAAAGACTTAATCATCATGTCCATGGAAAGCGTAAGATATCCTCAACATCAGAGGTCTTACAGAAGGCAAGGGTGATATGGACAACATTTGGTTCTCCAAATCCTGATTTGAAGCGAAAGGTCACAAAAGCAGACGCCAACACACTCACAAACTTTTATACTTCTTTGAGTGCAGTTGTGCCTAGGGGAACCCAAGAGCGGGAAGAAAGTATGACAAGCCTCAAGGTGGTGAGGGACAGATATGCCGACTACACTTCTATCATATTTCGTCCTGTTGAAGTGTTTAATGAGATGCTTGACACGTGCATTGCTTGTGAGCGTGGACAGCTGACCTATGAAGCTCCTTTGTTTATCTCCGGCAAGTCAAAGGTAATGGATAAGAAGGAGTTGACGGCAAGGATGTGGAGGCCTGTAAAGTACTTACCTGATAAGTATGCATCCATGGCAGCACAAAAAATTTTAAAGAAAGAATGGTTTTTTGGAAAAAAAGACAAAGACCACTGCATGGAAGAATGCATCAATGTACAGGTGAGGCGTGATGCAGTGCATAGTGCCATCAAGTATTTGTTGTCAGAGAAACAAATTCCACTTACTCATTGTAACATTGACTATAATGTGGTGAAGCATATAGCTTCTTTGTCAACACCCAAGGTAAAGCTATGGTCAAACATGTGGATTAAAAAGGATGAAGATGGGTCGGAAATAGTAACCTCTTATATGAGAAAAGATATCCCACAACAGGTGGTTGCATATGTGGAAAGATTAATCAGCGAGATAAGAATGCCAACAGATATGCACCAAAGCTTTCAATTCAATGTAGAGGTTACGGCAAAGTTTGGAAAGCTTGTCAACTTCAGGGGAGTCTCAGAAGATGACTTCTTCAAGAATGAGTCAGCATGGGATAAGCCACAACTATTCTTTATCAATGAAGTTTCTAGCGATGATATCCATAACTTCATTGATAGAATAGTATATACCACCATTAGCAAAGTGGCGATTTGCAACATTGTCATATTTGTTGATAAAAAAGACAAAGAAGCCATGCAGGTTACTCTAGAGCGAGCATATTCATCAGATTTGAAGATCTATAGTGGTGTTTATGCAGCAAAGAGAGGCAAGAGAGAATGTGGCATAGCGATTCAAACTCTTGAATCATTCTTTCTGTGTATGCGGAGTCCCAACCCTGATCACTCCTTACAAAAGAACATAAGAGGGAATTCAAATAATTTGAGATTTATGCTAGAAGAGCAAGATATTCCCAGGTCCATACATTATCAAAAAAACAACTATGGAAGTCCTGCAAAAAGTGGGAGTCTCTTGCTTACCATGATGGAGAATTTGCTGCCTGCAGGTTGGGAGGTCACCTTGTGCAGGATGGGATATTTATTTGAGGATCTCCTAAGAAAAGGCAACTCCACAAATATTATTGAAAATAAGCATTTCATGGCCTATTTCTAGCTTCAAGCAGATCTAACCACAGGCTATGAAAAACAGATAGACCACAAGGACACCAATGACATGGATGATTACCTTGAAGATCATAATGTCCCAGTTGTTGATAATGAAAAGATGGGCTTACATGACCCGTTCACAGAGAGGTTGGTGGATGAAGACAAACATGATGATGCCTTCTTTGATAATTATGGCTCGCAGGGTTATGAAAAAAGGCCACTATGACAATACTTAGCGGTATGAACTCTCTATTTCTCAACTAAATACAATTTTTTAAATAAGATTTAAATTTAAAGATAATGTATCTAATTTCTCATATTTGTTTACAGGCAATAGAGGGAGAAGAAATGGATGAAGTCAATACGGAGGCACTCCCTTCTACTTCAACAATGCAACCACCTCTAAATTTGATTGAAAAATCAAATTTAGCTGCATTGGAATGGAGAGCTCATTTGAAGTTAGGATCGTTTTGAAACGAGAACCTCAGTATTTAAGCTTTGGTAGAGAGGAGGTTTCAATCCTCTCCAATCCTTTAAAAGAGGTTAATGACAATGTTATCTTGTCCATTCTCAGGTAATGTTTATTTATTTATTGCTACTTCAATAAGCTAACATTTGTTTATTTATTCACAGTTCAGTTATATATCAGTTTCCTAGTGCAGAATGCAAATCAATTCTATGAGCTAATGTTTGTTTATTTCTTGGTGCAGTGTAGTTATTTCTCAGCTTCCTAGTACAATGCAGCATCGTGTCTACATGCTCGATGCTCTCCTTTCTTCTATTCTTAGCTCTCCTCAAATGACTATAGAAGATGTTTGTACTTGGTTAAGCCCTTTGAATTTAGATGGGATGCGAGTCATCTTAATGCCTTATCATGAGGCATAAGTATCAACTCTAACCTTATTTTTACTATTTCTTTGGCAAGTTTGTGTAAAACAATAATCATTTTTATTCTGGTCGTGTAGCTCACATTGGAGTCTGATCTTCTGGGACCTTGAACTCAACCATTTATGGTTTGTGAATTCAATAGAAGGCTCATGCCAACTCCCCAAGGTAATTATTCTCTTAATATTTTTGATACTTTCTTATTTTGTATCTTATGATCATGACATATTAATATATTTCATATGTCATGCTGGACAGTGCTACATATCGGCTAGTATCTACTGTCAGAACAACCAACGGAGCAACAAGATCAAGTAGAATTCAAAAGACGTCTGCCAGTGGAGCAAAAAGATGGACACAGCTGTGGGTGGAGAGTTGCCTACAACTGCATGTTGTTTCTTAGAGAGATTTTTGATTTGGAGTTACCAGTCAAAATGGAATCATATACAGAAGCTGATCTGCTAGCATTTCGGGCTGAGAGTATTCATCATCTAATTACTACCATTGGGAAACAACATGAAAATATGACTACATTGCAGCATGTATAAAACCTTATCTTTATACTTGTATGCTTGTTCCAGCCTTTAATTGGGATGTGTAAATCTCATAACTTTTTTATATTTTCTTCCAAGAGGAGAAGAGACTGAGTCTAATGAAAGCATGCTATCTTTATACTTTTATGATTATTTAAACCATTAATTTTATTTGGGATGTGTAAATCTCATAACTTGTCTAATGAAAGCATGCTATCTTTATACTTCTATGATTATTTAAACCATTATTTTTATTTGGGATGTGTAAATCTCATAACTTTTTAAATTTTTCATCCAAGAGGAGGAGAGACTCACTCTAATGAAAGTGTGTATGAAACCTTTTTAAATTTTTTCTCCAAGCAGAGGAGAGACTTACACTAATAAAAGCATGTATGAAACCTTATCTACTTGTTTAAGCCTTTATTTGGGATGTGTACATCGCATAACTTTTTTATATTTTTATGACAGAAGGAGGATGTGGAGGACATAGCAAGTGAAGAAGAACATGATGTAGACTACTCCCTCAATAAGATGAGTCATAAAAATATGAATCTATTGGAGTAGATTGGAAGTTCATTCACTGCTATGTTGTTAATTCAACAACAACCTCATTTTTTTGAATTTGGTGAAGAAGAGATTTCAATCCTCTTGAATCCTAAGAATGAGGTTAATGTCAAAGTTATTACAACCATCCTTAGGTTTGATGCAGCTTTATACTTTGCTTATTTTGATTAAACCCAAGAAGCTAATACTTTTTTTTTAAATATAGTAATGTTATAGCAAATTTTTTGCAAAATATACAAAGCGTTTCATATATGCTCGATCCTCGTATTTCGGAAGTGCTTAGCAACAAAGAAGAAACCATAGAGAATGTTTGCAAGTGGTTGAAGCATGTTCCTATGAATGATGCACGAGTTATTTTTATAGCATATTATGAGAAGTAAGCATCAAACCCTACTTGTTTTTTCTATTGCATTGCTAGAATTGTCTCAAACACAGTAATTATTCTTTATTGATAATGCAGCTCACATTGGAGTCTGGTAGTCATGGACATCCTTGCGAACTCAGGGGGGTCACTATGTATAAACCCTCTATATCACGTGCGTTCAAGGCATATTTCTAAAATCCCTTATCTGTAAATTTTTCATTAATAAAATGTACCCTTTTTCTATACAAATCTGTAAATTTTTTTGAAAATTGTTTTAAATACTCCCTTATGTAAATTAACTTTTGTTAAATTTAGATATTAAAAACATCCTCCTGTTGAACTCACGTGATAGGGTTACATATAATGAGTGACCCCCCCGAGCTTGCGAAGAAGTGCTTCTTTGCCAACTCAATGACATCCGTCCATGGCAATGTGTTAGAGTAAGTATAGACTACACTTGTTGTCACTTCTTGACATGTAGATTGATATGCAATGCACATATTCACTGTTGTTATATGTTTTGATATGCAGATCAGCTCGAAAATTAGTAGATGCTATCGACATAGTAATGCGGCAATGTGACTTGGCACAACAAATAGAGTATATAACATGTCAGGTATCACATCAAGAGAATAGCCACATCTATAATTGTGGATGGAAGGTGGGCTACAATTGCTTTTTGGTACTTGGTCAAATTTTTGAGATACAAAATGACACCACACTATCAACATATACGGATTTGCATCTCTATGCATTTATAACATGTACCATTCGAGCAATCATTGATTATGAAATGAATGCCATCAAAGAGTCAAAGAGGATAGAAGACCTCAACTCTACAAACATGGCTTCATTAAAAGAATTGGGAAGCTGTTTTAATGTTAGGGTTATGATTCAACATAGACCTCAGTATCTTGAATTTGGGGGAGAGGAGATTTCAATTCTCTCTAGAGCTTCAAATGAGGTCAATAACAACGTTATGATGGCCATTCTCAAGTTTGATACAAACTTTTTCTCTACTTGATAATTCAATATTTTGATTAAATCTAATAAGCTAATATTCATTTATTTGTTGGTGTAGTATAGTTATCTCACGATTTGGTAGAGTCGTACAAAATCGTGTGTATATGTTGGATTCCCTCCTTTCTCCTATACTTAATGATAGCAGAAAGACAATAGCCGATGTTTGTAAATTATTACAGCCTTTACATTTACATGGCGTGCGAGTCCTATTTATGGCATATCATGAGATGTAAGTATCATGGCAACCTTTATTTTCATCTTATACTAGCAACATTGTGTTAAATAATAATGGTTCTTAATTATTCGTGTAGGGAACATTGGAGTCTCGTGGTTTGGAACCTTGAAGACAACTATTGTTGGGTTGTTACTCGATTGCAGGCTTTCATGGCTCAGTGCAAACGTAAGTATTCTATTAATCTGTTGTTACTTCTATATTATGTACCTTATGTGATAGACACACTAAGTTTTTTTAATATGTCACGATGAGCAGGTCGATTGAGAAGTTGGTATCTACTATCAGAGAAACAAGACAGTACAAAGACTCGGTAGACTTCCAAAAGCATTTAGTAGTAGAGCAGGAAGATGGGCATAGTTGTGGGTGGAGAGTTGCCTACAACTGCATGTTGATTTTCAAAGAAATTTTCTCACTTAAGCCACAGATCTCATCGGAAGACTCTTTGGAGCTCAAATATTCAGAGGAGGATATACAATTGTTTAGGGCTGAAATCATTCGAGACCTAATTGCTGCCATTAGAATACAACGTGCAACTGAAGCAATATCACAGCTTCCCTTTAAGGAAGAGGAGAATGAGTCTACTATGAAAGCACTGCACACTACAGAAGAAGTAGAGACCCAATGTACACCTATAGCACCACAGCCTCCACTGGAAGCATCAGAAGAGTTGCCACCTTGGTTCAAACCCCTCAGTTGGACTTAAAGTCCATTCACACCATCCTTAAGACCCCTCCCCAAAAAGCAAAATTTACCCCTACTTTAACCACTCATAACTTATCCGGTTGGGACCCAAATTGGACCCCATTTGAACCGAGATTTCACACCAAAACACCATGCTACGGGGTATTTTTCCAACCCATTGCACACCATTTTGGCATCCCTAGAACTCGCTCATTCGCGCCCCCGTGTGGGCCTCATTTTGCACAAATTCATTCATATCTTCACGTCATGACCTCCAATTAACGATCTATTTGCATCGGCACAGTTCCCTACACATGTAGGACAATCTTAGGCACATTATTAACATGATGGTCCCTACACAAACTAACACCACTCTAACCTTCCCAACAAAACTACATCCACACCCGCACTTGTGGTAGAGACACCCTTTGCAAATCTCTCCCAATCTGCATGCATCTACATTCTGACCAATGCCTCCAACTCTAACGCTTGCCAAATTCGCATACAACTCCACTGCAACCATCGCCCCCGACAATCCTCTACCCTGAATCCCCCCCTGAGATTCAATCACTCCCTTTAACTCCTCCACGCCACAACATTGCTGGATGCCATTGCGACAATGATAGGGATATTGACCTTGATGCAGAGGCTGACAATTTATTTAATTAAAGATATAATAACACTCAAGGCATGCACCCCTTGGGAAAACTAGAACTTCCCAAATATAATGGTAGGGGAGCCATCCCAATTCCTCTAGCATTTTGATGTCGCAAGCTGAGCAGGTGGAGATCAATCCCATGAAAGTAAGGTGGCTTGCTTTTCCATGGCCTTAACTGATGAAGCGCCTGAATGGTACCTAGACCTTCTAGTGGAAGAGCGCCACATGGGACCTACTTCAAACAAAATTTAAACAATGCTTTCAAATGGAGAGGCTAGAAGATGATCTCACTCTCCAACTAAGTAAGATTGAACAAGGCCGACGAGATGTATGCACGTACTTGGGCAAGATGAAAAGATTAATCACCAAATGTGACCCACGCCTAGATGCAAAGTACCTCATGGCATGGTTCATTGCATGACTAAGAAAGAAAATCCAAAAGGATATGAAAAAGATTAGTAGCAACTATGAAACATTCAGTGCTGCTCATGCGGCAACCATTGACATTGAGGATAGCATGACCGACTCAGACACTAGCAATGATGACCGAAGATCTAGTACATGAGATAAGCACTCAAAAAAGGGCAAATCAAAGTCCACTACCGAAACATCAAATGAAGATTGCTCGCCTAGAGGCCATGACCATGAAGGTGAAAGAAGACATGATGCAGGCCATGGAACAAAAACTTCACTTGTCTCAGCCACCAACTCAAACATATCCACAGCGAGAAAATGTCTGGTGTCCACACTGCATGGCCAATCATACAACAAATGAGTGCCCGGTACTAGGAGCCAGGATCATTGTGGCAAGCAAATCCACTGCCAAGGTTGTGATGAAAACAGTTGCATTTTCAACATGCGCAACAACCCGCCTCGACCTCAACAATACCAAGCGGCACCCATGCCAATGTATAGGCAATTGGCACTTGCACAAGCACCCCCAGCTCTGAGGCTAAATCTTGTTCTTGTTTGGACACAAGTCCCACAACTACTCAGGAATCCAAATCCACGACCATATCCAAGAGCACCAAATCCAACTCCTCAAGCAGTTCCAATACATCAATTACAAGTTGAGGAAGTAGCCGAGCAGCAATATTCATGCAGTCATACCCCACAGCAAAATGGAATTGCAAAAAGAAAAAACAGGCATATTGGAGAGGTATCTCGGGCTATGCTAAATGAAAAAGATCTACCAGATTATTATTGGGCTGAAGCACTTGCTACAGCAGTCTATATAATGAACAGGACTCCCACTGGAACAATACATGGCATGACGCCAGAGGAGATGTATACTGGTAGGAAACCAGATATTTCTCATTTGAAGATTTTTGGTTGCATTGCCTATGTCCATGTGCCAGATGAGTTGAGGTCCAAGTTGGATCCAAAATCTGAGAAGTGCATCTTTATTGGTTATTCTCTGCAGCAGAAAGGGTATAGATGCTATAACCCTTCTACACGTAAGTTCACAATGAGCAGAGATGTTGTTTTTGATGAGATGAGCAGCTGGTATAAACCAGTAAATGTGATGATTGATGTAGATACACAAAATGGTAATGCTGCACAGAATGCACAGCAGCAATCACAAAATATCAGTGGACCTGGAGTGTCATCTACCAGTGGTTCACATACTTCGCCATGGACAGGCAGATTGAGACCAGGAGAATCTCCTCAAAGCAATGCAGAAACTGGTACGCAGGTATCACGAAAAGGAAAAGAGAAGGTAGATTAGCCCATGTTTGATGTGAATGCAGGTCACTCTTATGTGGATGGTGAATCCAGTGGCTCAGAACAGAGCATTGATGATGAGTTGGGTATTCCTTCTATCGTTACACCTGGAGTAAGGAAGACCAGGGATGTTTTGAGAGCACCTAGAAGTGAGCCTATTTTGCGCAGGTCCACCAAGGTTAGGTATCCTGTGGATAGGCTGAAATATGATGGATTTACAGCCATTCACTATGCCTATATGGTCAAAGTGATACAGGAACCAGAACCCACTTCTTTTGAGCAAGCCATGGGAAATGAAAAATGGGAGAAAGCCATGGATGAAGAAATGGATGCCTTGGATGCTAATGCTACATGGGAATTGGTGCCTTTACCTAAAGGCAAGAATGCAATTGGCTGTAAGTGGGTTTATAAGATCAAGCACAATGCAGATGGTTCTGTGAATAGATACAAGGCAAGATTAGTTGTCAAGGGGTATGCACAGACATATGGCATTGATTATGAAGAAACTTTCAGCCCAGTTGCAAGGATGGCAACCGTAAGAGCAGCCATTGCTATGGCTGCATCAAAGGGATGGTCTTTACATCAGATGGATGTAAAGAATGCCTTCTTGCATGGTGATTTGCAAGAAGAGGTCTTTATGGAGCAGCCAGCAGGTTATGTTCATGCTACTCATCCTGAGAGTTTGTTTGCAGGTTGAAGAAAGCCTTGTATGGCTTGAAGCAAGCACCTAGAGCATGGTCTGACAAGATAGGACAGTATCTTGTCACTATTGGCTTTCAGATTTCCAAGGCAGATTTCTCACTCTATGTGAGAAAAACAGAGAAAGGGATTATGCTGCTGGTCATTTATGTTGATGATTTGATCATCACAGGTGATAGTGATGAAGATATCCTTCATGTGAAAATGCTATTGAGGCAGAAGTTTGAGATGAAGGATTTGGGAGAGCTGCGTTATTTCTTGGGCATTGAGGTGATTAGATCACCAAGTGGGATACAGCTCTTGCAGAGGCAGTATGGATTGGACATGCTGTCCAAATATGGGATGACAGGCTGTAAGCCTATTTCAGTTCCTTTGGAGCAGAATGTGAAGCTGAGCGCAGATGCAGGTGAGCTTTTGGAAGGCCCTACTATGTACAGACGCATAGTAGGAAGTTTGATTTACATGACTATTACCAGGCCAGATTTGAGCTATGCTGTTGGGTTGGTAAGTCAGTTTATGCAGGCTCCAAGGAAACCGCATTTGGATGCAGCTAGATGCATACTCAGGTATGTGAAGTCCACATTGCAGTATGGACTATTTTATGAGGCTGGGGTTCAAATACAGTTGCATGGATACACTGATGCTGATTGGGCTGGTAGCATTTCAGATAGACGATCTACCAGTGGATATGTGTTCTCTTTTGGGAGTGTTGCAATCACTTGGAGCAGCAAGAAACAGCCTACAGTTGCCTTGTCGAGCACAGAGGCTGAGTACAGAGGTGCAGCAATGGCTGCATGTGAGCTAGCTTGGTTGCATAAGCTACTCTATGATATGCATCAGTCTACGGATGGGCCAGTTGTCATTTATTGTGACAACATGAGCAGTATACACTTGGCAAAGAACCCAGTCTTTCATGCTAGAACAAAGCACATTGAGGTGCATTATCACTATGTGCGAGAGAAGGTTTTACTAGGTCTTATTGATCTAGTTTATGTCAGCACAGAGGATTAGGTAGCTGACATATTCACGAAAGCATTGGGCGCAGAGAAGCTGCGCAAGTTCAGAGACCTGCTTGGTGTGCGGGAATCGGGATTGAGCTCGAGGGGGAGTGTTGAGATATCGAGCTCCACTCGCGATATGCCAGGGTGACTGTTGTGCATTTATGTCACCGACTTGTTAGCTGGAGATGCGGTTGGTACACCGCCCACGAATAATAGCTGGATGACAGCGATCCTTATCTACACTAGTTCGTGGCTCAGTTAGTATGCCACCTTAGTTAGTTGAGTTTGGTTTGAGACCCACATATAGGGTTCTTCTATTTTCTTTGTATATGAGTTCTTTTGGCTTTCACAACTAAGAAGAGGAAAACTGTTTTCAGCCTCCACCTTTGTGTGTATTCCCCCATTGTGCATGTGAGAAAGCCGCAAGTGAGACTCCTTCCCTCTGTCCCACAATCTTCACACGACCTTCCACCAGGAAAGAAGGCCATAGCACACAAATGGGTATACAAAGTGACGTACAATCTAGATGGCAGTATTCAGAGATACAAAGTTAGATTAGTTGCAAAAGGATTTGCACAACAATATGGTTAAGACTATGATGAGACTTATGCTCTAGTAGCAAAGATGGATTCCATACGGTTCTTGATATCACTAGCAACACTCAACAGATGGAATGTGTATCAACTCGATGTCAAGAATGCATTTCTCAATGGTTATCTAGACAAGGAAGTCTACATGCAACAACCAGCAGGTTATGTTGAACCAGGAAGGGAGAATAAGGTTTGCCATCTCAAGAAAAGTCTCTACAACTTAAAACAAGCACCCAGAAGTTGGTACAACAGAATTGACAAGTATTTTGCTGATCTGGGATACATGAAGTCCAATGCAGATCATCCTCTCTACTACAAAGTTCAAGGGGAAGACATTACTATTGCACTTTTGTACGTAGATGATCTGATTGTGACAAGAAGCAAGGATAGCTTCATCAGAAAATTGAAACAAGACTTATCTGCAGAGTTCAACATGAAAGATCTTGGACTTATGCACTATTGTCTGGAATTGAGTTCTAGAGAGATTCAGATAGCACATTTATGAGTCAACTCAAGTATGTTGACAGTCTCCTGAAGAAGTTTCATATGGCAGATTGTAAGATTGCAGCCACTCCCATGGAACAGAGTTTGAAACTTAATAAAGATTCAGAAAAGCCTACAGTCAATGACAGATACTATAGGCAACTCATCGGATCTCTTATATATCTGACAATCACACGGCCAGATATTTGTTATGCAGTAAGCTCACTAGCACAGTTTATGGCAAATCCAAAACAGTCTCACTGGAATGTAGCCAAAAGAGTCTTGAGATACATCAGAGGTACAAGATAGTTTGGGATAGAATACAGAGGAAGTCAGCCACGGTTGCATGGATACTGTGACAATGACTATGCCGGAGATCATGAGACCAGGAGATCGACACATGGATATGCATTTTTCCTTGGTCAAGGTGCTATAGCATGGTTGTCAAACAAATAGCCAACTGTTTCTTTGTCTTTGACTAAAGCAGAATATAGAACACTCACTATAGGTGCATGTGAGGCTATATGGCTCAGAAGACTATTGTCAGAAATAGATTACTTTGATGAGTCAAAGCCAACAACAATATAATGTGATAATCAATCAGCTCAAGCATTGGCCCAAAATCAAGTATATCACTCTAGGACAAAGCACATTGATGTCAGAGAGCACTTCATCAGAGAAAGAGTGTTACTTGGTGACATCATACTGCAACATTGTGATAACAAAGAGAATGTTGCAGACATCTTTACCAAACCACTCGGTAAAGAGCTATTTGAGAAACACCGACTAGCTCTTGGTTTGAAGCAGAGGAAGGACTTCCCATTAAAGGGGTGTGATGGAATGTAATGCTCAGTCCTTCTTCAATTCCCTAGAATCGGCATCTTGAGGGAAGGCCTACTTCATGATGTTGATCTTGAGGGAAGGTGTTGAGAGTTCACGCTCAACATCATGTGATCATGTGTGCATAGCACCATCACGTGATTGTATGTGCATAGCACTAACCTTATAGAGTGCTATAAAGGAAAGGGTTAGATCCCCTAACCCTAACCCTAAAAGGGTTTGTATATATCTATTTTTTCAAGTAAATCTAGTGTACAGTTAGTCATTTGTGGTGTGCTCTCTAGCTGTGCCCTCTCTCCTCATCTCCACTCTTCTCCTCTCCCCTCTTCATATTTTGTCACCTCTATGGGCTTATTCTCAACCTATTGTTCTATCAGTAATGCTCGCTCTCAAAACAAATTATTTTATAAGCCATGATACAACCTATGTGAATGTGAGACTACTCATTAAATGTTTGATCCTACTCATGATGGAACAATTGGTACTAAAATTCTCAAAGCTCTATAAGTTGATGACAAAAATGTGTCAAGAATAGCTAAAAGGCTTTACAAGGCTAATGTATGTTCACTGAACCAATACCAAAAATAGTCAAGCATGTGACTTTACATTGAGGTCCTGTGAGTTCAAAAAGTGTGCAACAATCCTAAATCCAAGGGATCAAACTACTGAGTGATTTGCAAATCTTTGATACTATCCACTGCCAAGGTATTAATATGGAATTAGATGTGTGAATGTGAATACCAATGATATATTTGAGTGGATTAACTTATTAGGAACTGCTCAGGTCTTTTAGGCAAGGGCTAAATTAGCTTGTTGGAGTCCAAGCTTATGCTAGTCTACAACTACATTTTATCTTTATTCAATTTATATGCTGGATTTGAAGAGGCTACAATGGACTAGGATGTGGTTTGATGATGAGGCTGAATGAATTTGAACTATGTGAATGTGTCTTTTTACAACATTTTAGAATTCCTCATTAATCAAAAGTGGCCATTTAAAAATTTGCCAAATTTCATCCAAATGATGAGTTGGCATGCATGGTAATGTGGCACTATGCGTGCATATGTTGTGTGCAAAATTGTGCATGTGTGGCCCAATTTGCTTAAGTGACATGATGACATAGCAATATGCCATGTGTCCTTAACGATGTGGCACACCCCGATGTGGTCTATCAAGGTGACCTATTCATGTGGCAAGATAATGTAGTTGTTTAAAAGTGACACGTCACTACTAATAAAAATGATGGAATGGCCTATTGTCCACATGTTAGGCTAACATGGCACTTATGCCCAAAACCTATCTACCACATGGTAGTGTGTGTTGAGATATCGAGCTCCACTCATGATATGCCAGGGTGACCGTTGTGCATTTATGTCACCGACTTGTTAGCTATAGATGCGGTAGGTACACCGCCCATGAATAATAGCTGGATGGCAGCTATCTTTACGTACTCTAGTTAGTGGCTCAGTTAGTATGCCAGCTTAGTTAGCTGAGTTTGGTTTGAGACCCACATATAGAGTTCACCTATTCTTTTGTACTTAGAGTTCTTTTGGCTTTCACAACTAATAAGAGGAAAACTGTTTTCAGCCTCCACCTTTGTGTATATTCCCCCATTGTGTATGTGAGAAAGCTGCAAGTGAGACTCCTTTCTTCTCTCCCACTCTCTTCACATGGTATTAGAGCTCGGTTCGTGGTAAGGAGCTCAAGAAAGCAAACCAAGTTCGCAGTATCCTAGTAAGAGGATCAGTGTTGCTTTGCTTTTTTTTTGAGTTTGGGAGCAAATCTCTGTAAGTAGCACAGCCAGAAAGTGCAAGAGTGCACTGTCTCAGATTGGGACACCCTTCATGGTGTGGCGAGAGGGTAGTATATGCTACGGGCAAGGGCAAAGCCCTTAGTGAAATTTTTTTTTGATTCGAGGCCGTTTCGGGGGCCGTTTTGGTGGTGGAAGTTTTCCATAAGCACTCAGGAAAGTGCCCTATTTTTGTTGTGCGACCACTGTTCTATAGGTCGCTGAAAAGTCATTGTAGAAATTACATCGTATGCTTATGCGCAGAGATATTGGGAGTGATAGAATCATTCTTATTGCCTGTTTATGCATAATCGTCACTAGGAAGTGACTGTGTGGTCAAATACCACTCTCTTCAGTTTTGCAGATTTGCCCTTGTGAGGCAGAAGTTGTGTTTTTTTGCAGTGATAGAGTATTTTGTAGTGTTCTGTAATTGCGTCTGATGCTCTTTCACAAATTGTCACTGAAAAGCTTGACAAGAACAACTTCCAAGCATGGAAGTTTAGAATGACAAATTTCCTTAAGGGAAAAGGCTATTGGGAGTTCATTACTGGAGCTGAACAAGAACCAATTATTCCTAATGTTCCCAATCAACAGGAGTTGCAAGCATTTAAAGGCTGGCATGAGAGAGCCAGAAAAGTTATGTACTGGCTGTCTATCAGTATTTCAGATTCTATGATTGTGCATATTCAGGATGCAAGCATGCCGAAGGAGGCATAGGATACTTTGACAAAAATGTAAAGCACAAATACGCAAGCCAAGAAAATGCAACGCAAGCAAGAGTTGCATAATGTGCAAAGAGAAAATATGAGCATTAATGACTACCACATGAAGGTGAAGAAGATTGCAGATGCACTTGCTTCTATTGGGTCGCCAGTGGAAGATGATGATTTAGTTTCTGTGACATTGAATGGTGTAGGAGAGGATTATGCACAATTTCAGACATCCATTGCCATCAGTGAGAATTTCCTTGATTTTCAGGAGTTGATTGCTCTTCTAATTTCTGAAGAGCAGAGAAATGGTGGTGCATCTTCTTTAGGAGAAACTTCAAAAGAAGCTGTCTTCTACTCAAATGCTGGAAGAGGTAGAGGCAGAGGTAGAGCAGACCGATTTGGTGGCCATGGCAGAAATCAGAATATGCAACAAATTCAAGAAAACTAGTCCTATGGAGGAGGACATGGTAACTTTATAGGCAGGGGGAGCCAAATAGGTCATGGATGGCAGAGAGGCCAAAATGCAAACAACAATGTTGAATGCTACTACTGTGGTAAAATGGGTCATATGGTTAAAGACTGCTATAAAAAGCAGAATGACATCATGATTGGAAAATTGTAGCAAGGCAATTATGCATCCTCTAGTAGACAGGGTGATGGCAAAAATGAGCATCTGTTTATGGTGTAGCACATGACCAATTCTGTGAGAAGTGCAGAAGAAAGCAATGATGTGTGGTATGTTGACTCAGGTGCATCAAACCACATGACAGGTCATGCACAATGGATGCAAGATGCAAGGAAAATGAAAAGACCAGGATTTGTGGAGACTGGTCATGATATTGCACATCCTATTGTGCATATTGGTAAAATTCCTTTGTCTATGCAGGATGAAAAAAGAAATACCTGTCTGATGTATTTCATGTGGCGAATATCACCAAGAACCTGGTTTCTATTGGTCAAATGGTTGAGCAGGGCTTGTAGGTCAGATTTAATCCTCATGGATGCTTTGTTGAGGATATGAAAAATAAAGGTCGCTTGATAGCAAAAGGGAAGAAGAAGGGTAGGATGTTTACGTTGGATGCGGACATGCCTGAATTGAGTGCAGCAATGTTTGCACATGGGACTGGTGTAGTTGCAGATATTGATATCTAGCATAAATGCATTGATCATGTTAATGTATAGTGACTTAAATTAATGCAAGCTCAAAATATTGTTGTAGGATTGCCTAAGTTCAAGGTTGCAAAAATGCATAAGGTATGTGAAGCCTGTCAATTTGGAAAACAAGCAAGAAAACCATTTCCTAGACATGTTCAAGAGAGTAAGAGGCGATTGGAATTAATCCACTCTGATGTGTGGACTACTAAAGCTGCATCTATTGGAGGCTGTCATTATTTTGTCACATTTATTGATGACTACAATAGAAAAGTTTGGGTGTATTTTATGAAAAAGAAAAGTGAAGTGTTTGGGCATTTCAAAGCTTTTAAAGCTATGGTCAAAAAAGAAACAGGCCTACAAATAAAATGCCTCAGGTCAGATGGAGGGGAAGAGTACCTCTCAAATGAGTTTGCAAGTTTCCTACAAGAGCATGGCATAAAGCAGCAATATTCATGCAGTCATACCCCACAGCAAAATGGACTTGCAAAAAGGAAAAACAGGCATATTGGAGAGGTATCTCATGCCATGCTCAACAAAAAAGACCTGCCAGATTATTATTGGGCTGAAGCAGTTGCTACAGTAGTCTACATGATGAACAGGACTCCCACTGCAACAATAGATGGCATGACACCAGAGGAGAGGTATACTGGTAGGAAACCAGATATTTCTCATTTGAAAGTTTTTGGTTGCATTGCCTATGTTCATGTGCCAGATGAGTTGAGATCCAAGTTGGATCCAAAGACTGAGAAGTACATCTTTATTGGTTATTCTCTGTAGTAGAAAGGGTATAGATGCTATAACCGTTCTACTCGTAAGTTTACAATGAGTAGCCATGTTGTTTTTTATGAGATGAGCAGCTGGTATAAACCAGTAAATGTGATTGATGATGTAGATGCACAAAATGGTAATGCTGCATAGAATTCATAGCAGCAATCACAAAATATTAGTGGACCTATAGTGTCCTCTAGCAGTGATTCACATACTTCACCATGGACATGCAGACTGAGATTAGGAGGATCTCCTCAAAGCAATGCAGATAGTGGTATGCAAGTATCACGAAAAGGAAAAGAGAAAGTAGATCAGCCCATGGTTGATGTGAATGCAGGTCACTCTTTTGTGGACGGTGAATCCAGTGGCTCAGAACAGAGCCTTAATGATGAGTTGGGTATTCCTTCTATTGTTACACTTGGAGTAAGGAAGACAAGGGATGTTTTGAGAGCACCTAGTAGTGAGCCTATTTTGTGCAGGTCTACCAGAGCTAGGTATCCTATGGATAGGTTGAAACATGATGGACTTACAGCCATTCACTATGCCTATATGGTCAAAGTGATACATGAACCAGAACCCACTTCTTTTGAGCAAGCCATGGGAAAAGAAAAATGGAAGAAAGCCATGGATGAGGAAATGGATGCCTTGGAAGCAAATGCTACATGGGAATTGGTGCCTTTGCCTAAAGAAAAGAATGCAATTGGCTGCAAGTGGGTTTATAAGGTGAAGCACAATGCAGATGGTTCTGTGAACAGATACAAGGCAAGATTAGTTGTCAAGCGGTATGCACAGACATATGGCATCTATTATGAAGAAACATTCAGTCCGGTTGCAAGGATGGCAACCGTAAGAGCAGTCATTGCTATGGTTGCATCAAAGGGATGGTCTTTACATAAGATGGATGTAAAGAATGCTTTCTTGCATGGTGATTTGCAAGAAGAGGTCTATATGGAGCAGCCACCAGGTTATGTTCATGCTGTTCATCTTGAGTCTGTTTGCAGGTTGAAGAAAGCCTTGTATGGCTTGAAGCAAGCACCCAGAGCATGGTCTGACAAGATAGGACAGTATCTTGTCACTATTGGCTTTCAAATTTCCAAGGCAGATTTCTCACTTTAAGTGAGAAAAATAGAGAAAGGCATTATGCTGCTTGTCATTTATGTCAATGACTTGATCATCACAAGTGATAGTGATGAAGATAATGCTATTGAAGCAGAAGTTTGAGATGAAAGATTTGGGGGAGCTACGTTACTTCTTGGGCATTGAGGTGATTAGATCCACAAGTGGGATATGGCTCTTATAGAGGCAGAATAGATTGGACATGATGTCCAAATATGGGATGACAGGCTGTAAGCCTATTTCAGTTCCTTTGGAGCAGAATGTGAAGCTGAGTGCAGATGCAGGTGAGCTTCTGAAAGACCCTACTATGTATAGATGCATAGTAGGAAGTTTGATTTATATGACTATTACCAGGCCAGATCTGAGCTATGCTATTGGTTTGGTAAGTTAGTTTATGTAGGCTCCAAGGAAACTGCATTTATATGCGGCTAGATGCATACTAAGGTATGTGAAGTCCACATTGCAATACAGACTATTTTATGAGACTGGGGTTTAGATACAACTACATGGATACACTGATGTTGGGCTGGTAGTATTTCTGATAGACAATCTACAAGTGGATATATGTTCTCTTTTGGGAGTGTTGCAGTCACTTGGAGCAGCAAGAAACAGCCTACAGTTGCCTTGTTGAGCACAGAGGCTGAGTATAGGGGTACAGCAATGGTTGCATGTGAGGTAGCTTACTTGCATAAGCTACTTTATGATATGCATCAATCTACAGATGGGCCAGTTGTCATTTACTGTGACAACATGAGCAGTATACACTTGGCAAATAACCCAGTCTATCATGCTAGAACAAAGCACACTGAGGTGCATTATCACTATGTGCAGGAGAAGGTTCTAGTAGGTTTTATTGATCTAGTTTATGTTAGATCAGAGGATCAGGTAGCTAACATATTCACGAAGGCATTAGGTGCAGAGAAGCTATGCAAGTTCAGAGACCTGCTTGGTGTGCAAGAATTGGGATTGAGCTCGAGGGGGAGTGTTGAGATATTGATCTCCACTCATGATATGCCAGGGTGACCGTTGTGCATTTATGTCACCGACTTGTTAGCTACAGATGCGGTTGGTACACCGCCGATGAATAATAGCTGGATGGCAGCTATCTTTATGTACTCTAGTTAGTGTCTCACTTAGTATGCCACCTTAGTTAGCTGAGTTTGGTTAGAGACCCACATATAGGGTTCACCTATTCTTTTGTACTTAGAGTTCTTTTGGCTTTCACAACTAAGAAGAGGAAAACTGTTTTCAGCATCCACCTTTGTGTATATTCCCCCATTGTGTATGTGAGAAAGCTGCAAGTGAGACTCCTTCCTTCTCTCCCACTCTCTTCACAGTGTGTCATGTGGCTTTTGTGTGGAAATAGTGAAGAAGAATAGGAAGATGGAGGATACAATCTCAATGGTGGCGAGGAGATGAAGAAGGGGCTCATGGTAGCAAGTCCTTTGCTTCTTTTTCTGTTGCTAAATAGATGCCGATCATGGTTGTAGATTTGTTTTTTGTGTCAAGTGCTATTTTACTGAATTAACATTGTTGTAGGAATCAAGATTGTCTTTGCTGCTTGTTTGAGTATTTTGATGTCACCTTAATTGTTGCTTGTGTTGCAAGTTTCTTGCTAGCCTTTGCCAATAGTCATGCTACTATTTGCTATGTCTTGCTTGCTAATCACATGGTTGCTAATTGTTGTTTCTTATATTTTTTTGTCTACTTGCTTGTTGCTCTTGTTTCATGTTGTTGCTACCTACGTTGTTCTTTACTTGCTATTGGATTATTTGGTTGCTCGTTTTTGCAGTGGTCATGGCATTGAATCACTTGCATCTTTTGTGTCTCAACATCATACTCGCTATGAGTAGCATGTTGAAATATGGTTCCATGTGCACATATTAGAGGCTAAGGTATGGTATAGGAATGTATTAAAGTAGCCACCCTAGGATGTGGACTACATGATGTGAGGTTGTGGATCGAGGACATCCACAAGGAGAGATGTGGATCAGAGGATCCAACAAGTGTTGGCTATTCTAAAGGTTCTCTATATATAAGAAGCCTATCATGTATTGTTGAATACACATTGTGAGAGATAAACATTTTCTATCTCCCTCTCATGTCTTATGTAGTGTGCTTTGAGCCTCCTTAGTTCTTCGGCTGATCTTGTGTGCACTAGGCTTAGTGGCGATTATATATTGGATGCTTCACATGGTATCAGAGCATAGGTTGCCCACAAGCCTAGGTAGTTTAGAGTGAGTGGCACACTCTTATCTTGATGTTAGGGAGAGTTTGTGAGATTATGTCCATGAGATTTTGAGAGTCCATTAAAAGAGAGATACCTGCGACTAAGGCTTCAGCCAGCTGCTAACTTTTGGCTGCAACTTTTGAGTTGTCCATAGTAATTGCTTGGCTGCAATGAAGGACTAGCTATGGAATGGGCAGTCTTGCAATGAAGGACTAGAGATGGGGAGGGCAGTTTGTGGACCGCATGGAGGTAGCGCAACTAGACTGCAACTTTCGACTCTTCTGCAACAACACCACTCCAGCCCCCGCTCCATCATATGGCTAGCACACCCTCCATCAACAACTTGCAAACAAAACGGCTCCTCCAATATGTTAGCAGTCTAACACAGTAGCACTCGAGCACCACTTCTCGGATGTCTATAGCCAGCTGGCCTCTCCAATGTGCTCAACAATGAGCAATAAGCTCAACAAGAGATGACATGAGTACACAGATCTCTTTGGAGGCATCATGCATACAAACTCCAACACTTATGCTTGATTGTGCCCATCTACAATCTTCTACGGCTCCATTATCAACCTTCAAAGCCTTTCCACCCGTATGTTAGCCACGAGCCCATGCAAGCTATCGGGCTACTATACTTTGTTGCAACAAACAACAACAAGCTCTATAGTCGACCATCCGCAAGCAGCCATCAAATGCCCCCTTCTCTACATCACTACCTCTTGTGCCCCCTACAACAAAGTTTGGCAGCCTCTACAGTGCCAACATGACCTTCATCTCTAGCAAAGGTGCTCCTGCATCTCGAGCAACTCCACCGCGAAGCTATCTCTTTGCATGTCCAAGGTTCAACCTTAGGACACGTGGTGATTCCACGTGGCAAGATAAGATTGGGTTAGGTTAAGAGTTGACCATAGGTTGGTCCACCTGGTCAGTTTGCCACATGGCAAATAAGATCAGACTCTAGTAAGGTCAAACGTAGCCATGGTTAGGTTATGGGGTTAGTTAAAAGTGCAACATCACCAAGTGCCACCTAAGCACACAACTTCTTGCTGAGTGCAATATGTGAATCCCTCTGCCACATCATCAAAGGCCTCTTCTTCATAGAAACCTCAACAAGTCGTAACTTCCAATCCAGGGGAATTTGCATGCACTCCAAAAAGGAAAAGTGATCGTCTTTTCGAGCTCTATGCACCTCTCCACAATCAGAATCATTGTTAGCAATTAGACATTGTCATTGAAGCAAAACGAAGCTCATGGTAAGACCTTTGCAACAAATGGAAGAGTGACACATTAATGCAAAAAGTATGCCAAAAGCACAAGTGCATTAGATGACCATAGCATGGAACATGGCATCCACACATAAAGCATTAAGGCACATGGAAGAACAAATCATCATGCATCAAGCTACATCAAGCAAAGAAGAGAACGCCATCAACAACATGTATTGAGAAGAAAAAACCTTGCCACCTTTAGCCTATATTCTTGTAATCAAACCTGACCACCTGCAAGTAGCCATGCAAGCACTCAGGGGAGGTATTGACAGCCACACTTGACCACCTTATGTAGCAAGGTATGCACTAAGGGGAGGTGATGGAATGTAAACTCACATCTACCCACCTTGCGGTAACCAATGGATAATGGCACCAAGGGGAGGTGTTGAGATATGGTGCCATGTGCACATATTAGAGGCTAAGGTATGGTATAGGAATGTATTAAAGTAGCCACCCTAGGATGTGGACTACATGATGTGAGGATGTCGATCGAGGACATCCACAACGAGAGATGTGGATCAGAGGATCCAACAAATGTTGACTATTCTAAAGGCTCTCTCTATATAAGAAGCCTATCATGTATTATTGAATACACATTGCAAGAGATAAACATTTTCTATCTCCCTCTCATGTCTTATGTAGTGTGCTTTGAACCTCCTTGGTTCTTCCGCTGATCTTGTGTGCACTAGGCTTATGTGGTGGTATGGATCTTGCTAGAGTCATATTTGCCTTATTTTCATATGTTGCGGTCTTGTGTCTATTGCTTATATCCTATTACTCAAGCCATTTTGGCCCTAGAGGGAGTTTTACAAAACTTGTTGACAACACTGCTTGCCACTAGATAAAAGAGAAGCAAAAGGATATATGCCATTTGTATATTTTCAGTAAATGTTCATGAGGCCTCAGGGGTTGATGAAGATGGTTTCTATTCCTACTCTCTCTTTACAAAACTCTAAAAGAAGAAGCACATAGACAATAATTTCCTCGTAATAAAAGACTCACAAATATTACACAAAGAAGAAGAATACTCAAAAGAGCATTACACTTTCTCCATAACTCAAAATGACAAGCATTTGAAGTAAACTAGAGAGGAGAAAGACATCTCCCAGGTGAGCTCAACAAGATGAAGATGCCTTAAGAGAGGGGGCTTGTGCATTGATGGAAGCAAGGGATTATGCCATAACAAGACCAAGGGCTTGCACTCTCTCTACAACAAAAAGAACACCTGAGGCATTGATACCATCTTGGAATATTGGGGGGATAGAGAGTGCATCACATGAGAGATGGCTAACTATCCACTATATTGTATTGCATGGAAACTAAAATACACACATGTTCAACCCTATCTTTTTTAAAGAAAAGAATCTGACTATCTCTTGTATGGATGTGGGACCCCCCTTGTTAATTGTATTTTGATACCCCATCTTTTGTTATCATTTTAGAATCCTGATAAGTATCTTGTTCTGGGTATAAGCGATAATAAGCTTGGGTTTATAGGCATTACCTCCTATCTTCTCTCACAAAACTATGATGTTCTAACACATTGTTTTGTCTGATGGTGGCAAGTATGGGGACCCTGACCTTGGAGCCTAGACTACCTGATGGATTTGACACTTTTGTATTAATTCTTTTCTTAAGTTTGCAAAAAATATAAAGAAAAATTATATTGCCAATCCTCTTGATTTCCTTGCCAAATTTTTGGATTGCAATGTTGTCAAAAGTTACTTCAATGTAGTTTTTTTTTTTTCAATCCATTACTTTTTATAATTATCCAAATGATTGGATTAATTGTATGGTTCATTTATTGATGGGATTATTAAATCTACACACACACACACACAGACACACACACACACACACACACATGCACATGCACACACACACACACATGCACATGGACATGTACACACCACACATTATTTTTGGGTAATCCTATATATTATTGTGTGGGACACCTCAAAAGAGGTGAAGCCTAGCATGAAGTACAAAGGTTGAAAATTACAAATATGAGCACTTGAAAAAGGAGTCAAGAAGCCAAAAGGAACTCAAATCTAAAGAAGAATTAAAGCAGCATATGGAGAAGTTATAGAAAGTCAACAGATAGGGTTTCAGAAAAGTATGCAAAGGAACAAATTCATAAGTATGAAAATGAAGGCGTTTGATCCCCATACGATTCTTGCAAATGATAGCTCGTATTCTGAATTTTAAAGTAGTAGGGAAAATGGGGATGAGAAATCTCTAAATCAAAAGAAGTATTAATGGCTGTTCTTGTAGTGGGAGGCAATCGCCATTGGCATTCTTTAATTCAATCATAGGAACATGGAAACTGGAGCAAGAGCACCCAATGACATGGCCACATCTACAAGCAAAGGCTCTAGAATAGAAGAAATGGAGTCAAGTTCAATCCCATCATTTGACTCTATTGCAGTAACATTGGCCACAATTAGAGCAGCTTGCCCATGCATGACATCAACATCCTCCAAGAGAGCCATGATTGTATCCAACGATGAAAAAGTATGAAGATTTTGCAGAATTGAAAAAGTTTTAAGGGAACGAGGCTCTGGTAAAAATTCAATAGCATCAAGAAATGTCAAATGCATTAGTATGTCACCATTAGATAAAGCTTGAAACATGTTTACGATCACCATCGGTGGAATAATCACAGAGGGGCACCTACATTTGTGGTACAATAATATCACACTAATGACCTAAGCCTCAAAAGGGTTGGACATATTTGGTTCTACCAACTTAGGTCTCCCTTTCTTGTCAATCCTTCTCTATTTCTTTTTCAAGCCTTAGAAGGACTAGAGAGGTAGGGATAGGAGAAGGGCCCATTACCTTAGATTGGGATTCTTGTGGCATGATTGATGAAGTCTTGGGCCAATGCCTAGAAAAATGTCCAATTTGCTATCAAGCATTATGAAAAAAGTAAAATTAAACTTGGAGTTGATATAGAGTGCAAACATCGAGGTAATATAGTACCAAATTTGCATATCCAATAATACACAAACATGTAGATCTCTACCCTACCTGGGTAAGGTAGGCATGCTTGAGAACATATAAAGCTTGGGTAAGCAAAGCTTCCAATGATAGAATATGGAAAAAGAAATGGATAACAAAGCTTTTAAAAGTAATCCACGTAGGAGGGAAAGGCATAAACTTTGTAGCTAGATCAAAGCAAGGATCTCATGGCCTTACATTTGACAACAACAAGCCATGGCTCTATACACCCAACTTGTAGACAATGTATGGATAAGCACAGTGGGCATACTAAAATGCCTTGTCAAGAACATTGAAAGAAGAGATACGTGTATCACCCACAACATCTATATATGAAGCATTGAGTTGATGTTTGATAAGAAACACACCATGAAATAGACACAAGGGCCTAGATATTGGATTCCAATATGGGATCCTCTAGAAGGTCTTCTTACAATGATAGAAAACAAGCAAATGAGGAGACCAATGGAGAATTCATAGAGCAGTATCTAGCTGAAGGGTTGAAGAGTATCTAGCTAAAGGGTTGAAGACACAAAAGGTGAATCTATCAAACTTGAAGACCTTGTCATATACAAAGGGTACAAACGAGGAGGAGGGGAAAGTAGAGTTGTTGGTCTCCACTCTTGGGTAGCCATTCCACTCCAAGATTCCCTTAGAAGATTTGTCAACCACTATAGTAGGAGGAAAAACTGTAATGAATTCATTTTCAACTAGGTCACCTTTTTGGGGATTACCAAAATTCAAGCGACTATGTTTGAGCAAGCCTAAACTTCGAGCAAGCCTACACTTTCAAATTTAACACTGGAGTTCATTTATCAATGTTGCAAAGTAGTAATCATTGATGTCAAACCCTTTGCTCTTGGGCATTGATGTCAAATCCTTTGCTCTTGGGTGAAAAGTATAGCCGTGTTTAAACCCTGCCCAGAAAGGACCTCGTTTTCATTATTGATGGATAGTGGTTTGGTGCTCAGTAGGCAGCAGTAGTAGCTATAAGTTTTTATGTCTATCTTGCTTTATTATAGCAAATGTTTTCGTGGAAGACTTGACCATCTCCAAAAAAATTTCAGAACATATACAAGCAAATCGAAAGAGTTTCCTCACATCTTTATTGGATGGCAACATCTTTCACAAATTACATAGTGGATATATCAGAACTATAGTACAGCTTTTGTGAAGTAGACTCCAAAAATATACACCCACGTACACATTCCAAATACCTACTGCCAACCAAAATGTCTTCTCTGTGGTCTCCAAATTTAACTAGGTCCATTGCTAATTTCGATGAGAAGCCAAGGCCTAGAAAAATTCAACCTTTGTAAGTGCAGCTCGGTGCATGAACTCATGCACTTTTTCACCCGATCCCAAAACAACCATGAAGACAAAGTAGGTGTGTTTTCAGGAATGTACATCCCTTTCTTTGCATCTTGTTGCATGAAGGCCCTGTAAGAGCATCATGGAAACTCTCATATTGTCACTATGTATGTAAGGACTTTTGCAAAAGAACTCTCTGTACGCACATGAAATAGATGCATTTCATTTGGAATAATTATTTTCTCTTGTAGAACTTCAGCATTCAAATAGTGAGCCTTCTAAATCCTCTCTCAACTGCTTTTCATGTGTTTTAATGGAAGCTCCAATTGCAACCTTCCACACCCCAAGTGAATGACCAGGTACACCCAAGATACACTGATCAACATGCCCGGTATGGGCCATAGCGGTATTGCAAAACCACACAAACTGCTCTTTGAGACCATTAGGATGTTGTCTTCTACCCTTGAAGCAAGGTGCAGGGACACCCGCACTCACACTTTGACCCATTACATTTATGAGTGCTCCACACCTAGTCTTTGTTTCAGTAAATAAATCCAAAGCATGTGATCACACTACATGGTTATGTTCTCTTGATAGCCCATTAGTGTCATTCACAGTAGACTCTTTGCATAGGTTGTCATGTTCTTCTATACTTGATGAGCTTGATCTCCTCCCATAACTAGCTGCTTGTTGGTAATATAAATATACTCTGGCCTATGACTATCATGCTTCATCATTGCAGTAGGAGTGGTAAAGCCTCTTCTCCTTCTAATCTGGGTTTGCTCCCATTTTAGATGTTTGCATGCCATCTTCTTCTATGACATTGTGAGGCACATCAACAAGCTTTTTTGTAGATACTCAATTTATCTAGACTTAGAGTGACATGCCCCTAAATGTTTTCCAGTCATGTAAGCATTCTAGCGTGCAGTAGACTCATACAAGCTTATATATTTAGCATACCCATGAGCAGCCTACATGCTAGAGTGCTTGGTCTCTAACAAATTCATTGTAGGGACAATTCCATTGTCCTTATGTTGTTCAAGAATGCCCCACTCCCCCCTGGGAAACCTAAATGTCCCACCATGCCACCCAATACTCACAGTGAGGCAACGCACCATCTTTCACGTGCAAAGGTGTCCATTTCCTCAGAGCCTCCCTTGCAAATCTCTACATTGGCATCAGATGGTGCCCTCCTCTAATTTTGGCACAGCTGCTTGTGCTCTTCCTGAAATGGTGGCCTAAGACATCTCCTTGTGTGCTCTATCATGCTCATCTCCCAATGGAAACTACATGTTCTCTCCTTACCTTCCATTACATTGGAAGGCCCTCCATTGTATATAGTCCTAACTGCAAGCCAATTTGCTCCTGCACCAGCGGCGGCCATGAAACCTCTAAATTCTTATAAAGGGAACCCATTATTTATTATCTGTTCATTAAGCATATGCCAAAAATTTATCTGTGCACCATTTTCCTCAATCTTTAATTCACGCATAGCAATCATCAGGAGCTCTCTCATGAATGGGTCATAGACGTGGGCACCCATGGTGGACCATCCCCTTACTTGGTGACATGAACAAAACACAACCATTACTCACCTAGTCTCATTATGTTCACCAAGTCAAACCAACAGTAGACATCTTAAAGACATCAGGCTACTAATCATCTAAATTGTAGGAATAGATTTCTACAATGCCTTTTCAAATCTAGTATTGCATCAAACCAATTGTCCACGCCTTCAATTCCATGGCTACTTGACTGAACATCTCTCTGAATCCGTCTTCTTTCTGACAATTGTGTAATACTCAAAAGAACCTCTTGGAAACTAGTCTCATCTAGCTCCTTTCTGGCATCCTCTTTTCCATCAGTCAACATTTCCGTGATAATATCTTTGGCAACACTGACCTCAATATTTTTGCATGATGCTGAGAGGTTCTTTTTTGCATGCTCTGATATCATATAATCCATATGTTTTTCTTTGTCTCAATTGCAACCTTCATCATGAACATGCACGTGCACTGCACACCTTGTAGAGTGTTCTCGGTCTTGTGGAATGCAGTAGTAAATGAAAGCATCACATTGTGCAACACATACTGGTCTCTCACCACAATCAATACAAACCATGGTACCGCATTCTCTATCAATCGGGCCTACCAGACATTCCTTTCTTAATTTTCCCTTCCAATGTGTCTCATTACAAAGTTTAGTTTGCTCCATGTAAGGACAATCCAAATGACAGCATCTCGAATATCTTGCACATCTACTTATTCATACTATTCCATTGAAAGAGTCATGCGTGCTTGTGGAGTAAAGTGTCCAAACATGGCCATTGGACTTTTGATCCATGCCAACCATTGGAGATCCATGAGGAGAATATGGAAGCTCAAATACAACATAACCATTGTACATTGTTGTTGGAAAATCCAACACCTCTTTTATACTTTTAGCACTCAAGAAAGAAACATGCAAAACACTATGGAGTGGGAGGCTCTTGAGAAAGTTGAGCACACTCACCATGTTCTTTGATTTGTGAAGTGTGATTGGTTCTTGAAGAGTGACTAAGAGAATACTGCACTAGACTTTGGCTCCAGCTGAGCTCCAGCTTGAATCCAAAATTGTCACCATTGAGCGCCTTTGGTTGATGAATCATTCCAACATCTTCTAGTTCCATCTCTTATTGGAGAACAATGTTCTCTAACATGCAATAGTGAAACCTTGCAAACAAGAGAGTCATATCAGATTTGCATTTTGGACCCCATGTTTGAAGTAAGCCATTAGCACCAGAGGTATTCAGAGTTGAACACTCAGGGGAGAGAATGCAAAAATAGAAGAGCAAATTGAAGGTGAAATTGTCAGGACAACGGATCTGTGAACAAGGAGACGAGGAGTCCAAAGAAGATAGTGGAGAAGGATTCCAAAAGAAGATAGTGGAATTTTGATCACCAAATATTTGTACAACGGCATGATAGGCACGTAATGGTAGAAACCTGCTTGGTTTTATCCATCATCAAGATGCATGTAGTAGGAGCACATTTATGTTTTCAAGCGTCTGCAAATTTGTTCCAGCATAGGCAATTGATATGGACTTGCTCTATGAATTTCAAATGGATGTTTCCGATATTCTATTGATTTTTTAGGGGGGTTTACGTAGATAAGAAAATGATAAAGGTCTTTACACCCTATTCTTTTGCTTGGCTCCCTTACCGGACCATTGCTTGGGTCTGGTAGGGTCAGCCATGTATGCATGCTTCATAGGATATTACATTGTAATGAGTCAAGACTTTACACGTAGGAAAAAGATGGCATGTATACTAAGATAAACGACTTCTTTTTGCTAGCATGTGACCTTGCATGGGAGTATAAGAAAAAGGGAAGGATTGTTAAATGGGCTATAGACTTTATTTTTCTAGAGTTCCCTATAGGAGAGGACTTGGGCACCAGTATTCCATTGCTGCCTTCTTAGAATATGCTTTATGGCTTGGTTACTACTACAGCTAGTCTTGGAGACAATGGATGGCTTGCAATTTTGTGCCCCATTGCAGATACTTGGCATATTGAGATGTTGTTTGGTAAGAAAAAAGCTCTTCTATTTGGTATATATATTAGTTGTGGACTACTATAATGTATTGGTAGGCCCATGCTTGACATGGATGGAGAGATACATTTGTGTCTAGGACCTTCAAGTGGTGAGGCAAGTGGTGGTCATCGACAAGACCAACTATAGAGTTGTCAAGCAACATGGGGAGACTATGCCGGTATGTGAACATTGTCATTTTGCAAAGGTCTATTGTTCCTTATCTTCTCTATGTTACAAGCTTTAATGTCTCTTGTGTGGAGCTTCGATCATCTATGTTGGTATGTAGATTGGCAATTTTCAAAGAATTGGAATTGTAAAAGCCTTCAAATTGTCTTCAAATTTAGACAATGGCATAGTTCCTAGGAATATTTGCTCGAACACAATCGCTCGATGTTTTGACTTACACACCTTTTCCAAGGAAAAAAGTCACATGGGTGCAGTTGCCTTAATTAGCCCTTATGTAGCTAAGCTCTACAAATTGCAAAATTATAGTGGCAGTGGTAGGAGAGGACGGACCTTGAGCAAAAATGAAATGACTTGTTGAAGTAGTTGTAGGAACTAGTGGAAGAAAATCGCCACATTTTAAAGTAGCTAGGTAGTCAATGTTAGTAGCGACAATGGTAAAGAAGCCTTGATGAGGTTGTAAACCCTAACAAGGTTGCAAACATTTATCCCTTCACACACACACACACATCCCCCAAGACCCTTGTAGTCATTGGATGTGTCTACACTTTGGTGAATTCTAACCAGTATAAATACTTGGATAACCCTTGTCAATCTTGTTTTTAAATATAAAATACACAGTGGAACTTGCATGGGGTTCTTATAAAATTTACAATGCTCATTATGTTGATCTTTCTTAATGAAATGGGGAATGATGGCTCATTAGATCCAATCTACTCCACAGAAGGAATGCTTATGAAAAGGTTTATCACTGTACAAGGGGTCCCCTTCCATCACAAAATGGCACCATAGTATGATATTGGATTGGAAATTGACTATCAATTGCTTTCTACTAAATGAAGGTGATGTAGGTCATATAGATTCATAGACATATACTTTGAATAAGGCATGGCATTGGGGAGAGAGATTATTTTTCTATCATGTTGACATGATCTAATCCATATGGATTTGCTTGGGAGAAAATAGAACTAGAAAGTAATCCTTAACAATGGCTCGAGGCTATTGACATTTAATATGCTAATACATTTTAGTTAAATATTGTATATAACTATATACAAATATCCTCTTTGTTGGTCCATGGGTTAGGCCACTAGGAAGACATAACATAGGTGAAAGAGTGGGAGGCACCCATGATTGGCATGATCAGGTGGCACTCTTTTGATTGACTTTTGAATGACGAGCGGTAGTGAGTAGTGCATTTTTGTTAGCTTCTGAATGGTAAGCACCAACAACAAGAAGTGATGACCCCATGTCCGAAGCAGGGTCAACCACAAAGTAAAGGCTATAGACCAATAGCGAGTAATGGCTCTTTGAAGTGAGTGCATCAATTTTAGAAGTTTGTTCTACAGTAGTTGTAGATGAAGCCTTGTAATAACAGGGAGGAGAGAGAAGAGAGTTACATTGTGTACTTCATGCTCTCTCTCACCTAGCTTGCTAGGATAGGAGTTTGCCCCATTGAGTGCATAGTTCAAGCCGAGGGAGCTTCATTGTAATAGGATTTCCTTTTATATAAGTATAGCTTTGACTTCCACCATGTCGTGTGCTTTCTTTTGTCTACTAACTATTCATAACTCAATTCACCCATCATCAGATGGTTTCCCCTTCAGTTAGCAACCTTAACCTCCAAGTTATTATATTTGGCATCTATATTTGACACAATCAAGCATGCACGTACACAGTTTCCTAAGGATTACAAGCATAAGACATAGAGACTATCTTTAATGTTTCAACTGGGTTAGATTTGTTGTGGCCTCGGCTCAAAAAAGTATTCTTTTTTGTTTCAATCTAGATAAGGCATATGATCGTATCTGTTGGGATTTCATTCTTGCAGTGCTATAGAAATTGGGTTTTGGGGAACAATTTTGCAAAATGGTTTCCATGCTTTTCGGCAATGCTACAGGGCTTTGGTGGGTTGGTATGACCTCAAGATACCAATTAGGTAGGGGTGCCCATTGGCTCTCCTCTTGTATGCTCTTTGTACAGTTCCATTGATTAAGATTTTAAAAGAGGGGATAGCTGAGGGTTCCCTAAAGGGTCTTATCCTTCCCTTAGGGAATCATCTTTGCATGCAGTTGTTTGTTCATGACATGGTAGCTTTTCCCAAAGAAGAGGAGAATAGTTTAATCACCTTAAAGAGGATCCTACATTTTTTCTACGTTCCCTCAGGGTCAGTGTGCACTTGGCCAAAGTCTTATGCCTTAAGGGTGAATTAGGATGCACTTTTAGAATGGGCATAGGTAATGCCAAGTGGATGGAAATGGGTGTGGTAGTGAGATATCTTGGTTCAACGTTGTGGTTGGGTTTGACCCTCTGACAATGAATTGACTGGTTTAACGAGTGCCTTTAAGCCAAACTAGTAGTTTAATTATCAAGCATATTCTAGCCCCGGCTTCAGCATATGTTGCCTTCCTATGGGATTAAAAGCATATTGATTGGCTAGAAGTTGAGAAAATACTTCGGACAGTATTTATGGATGGAAGAAGGGGGTCGGAGATGGCTACACTTGATTCCGTGGGAGGCTTTGAAAGTGCCCAAGTTGTAGGGGGGACCTAGGACTTCTTGTGGGTTTGAGGAATATGGCTTCGATTGGCAAATGGTTCCCTCATATCTTTGAGTGTTATGCTCCCTAGGGGGTGTTCATGTGCACATGCTCTAGGGTGCACAAGTGGGTACATGGAAGCACCTTAGTTGGTATGACAAAATCTTCTCACGGCTCCCACTTAAATCAAGGTTTTAGATATTATTGGTGGCTTGGTTGAAGCTTGGAAGAGTTACAAGCAATTTGTCAGCTGGAAGGCCAGGAGTGGGTTATGGGGAGATGCGAGTTTTCTTGAGAATATATGGTGGAATTGGGCCATCTTGGTGAACAACAAATGCATGGCTGAGATTGACTTACCTTGTGCTCATTGCTTGTAATGGAAGGGATTATTTAACGGAATTTGGTAACACCAACTTTAGGAGATCTCTGTTAATAAGTGTATGATCAGTTGATAGCACGACACTCCTTGCTTCAGGAGCTTAATGCCAAGTCGAGGCTCAGACTGGTGGAAGCTTGGGCTCAAGTAAGTGTGCAAGGGTTGTATAGCCAGGAAGGCTAGCTTCTTTCTATGGAAAGCTCTTCGCCACCACTGGCTACATGTGAGGACGGATTGCAAAGGGGGTGGCAGCTAACCACAACTGTCCATTTTGTGCCAAGGCCTTTGAGGATGTGCATCATTTAGTTTGGGCTTGTCCGATGATGACGAGATGCCATTGGCACCGGGTTCAGAGTGTGATTTAGAAGTTTGGTGTTCTCACTAGGGATGAACTCGAAGGATACAATCACAGGGGACTTCAGGGGTATAACCTCTGCGATGGTTGCATGTTGGCCCTATTTGAGGGCAACAGTCTTGTTGGTAGTTTGGACAGGATGGAACCAACTGGTGTTTGGTAATAGGACGTGAATGGGATATTGTGATAGTATGCTCTTGGGTCTTCTGAAGATGAACTTGGTAGATTTTGTTGCGGTGACCAAAAAGAAATTCCCAATCATTATTCAAGGTATTAGGAATGTCAGTCTCCACCTTTCCTATGTTTCCCCTTTAGCAGTGTAGGCTTTGAGCAATCTACCCTTTTACTAAGCCTTCTTTTTGTTTTGTTAGGGGATCTTTTTCGTGGGCTTCCGACCCTGCCCCTTATTAAAAAAGAGCCGACACAGTTTTCTAAAGTTGTTTTTTTCGTGTAGCCTCTTGGAATGTCCCCCCAATTGAAAATAATTTAAATGTATTAATACTGAACAAGGGTAGGAGGGAGGGTCAAGGGGAAGAGTGGTTAATAAGGATGCCTCTATATTTATTGGGGGAGGGAGCCCCCTTCTCTTATTTTTTAGGGTAAGAATTTAAAACCCTTTTGCTATATATCTTTCACAATAATGTTTGATATAGCCTCGTGGCATGGTGCTATGGGTGGGGGAGGGGCTCTTGTTTCATAAACAGAGGGAAGTCCGCATTATACTCTTTACAACCTCCTCTTGCGGATGCCACCCCTCCCCTCCTTTTTTTACTAATCAATACATGCTTTTAGATTGGTTCGATGGGAAATATAGATAAGAAAACCAAAAAGTGGTATATAAAATGCAAAAGGTTCTATTATTCATGTCCGAGCATAATAATAATGATAGGACGTATAATTTTCTTGAGCATAGATAAAAAACTAAGGAATTAAGTGAGAGGCAAAAAGTGGTATGTACAATCCAAAAGGTTCAATTAGTTCATGTCTCAGCATAAGAACTATACATTCGTTTCAACTGGGTAGATGGGAAGAAAACTAAGGCATCTCAGAGCATAAGAAAATTACAAATGCAGAAACCATCAATCTGAAAAGAATCTCGTTGTCTATTCTTCGCGTTCAATAGTATCCAGAATCACGACCAAGGCTGTGATGAACGCTTGGTCGATGCCTGGACTGATGGCGGTGATGAAAGTGTGCTTGTCTAGCAGGATGTTTCCAGCGGTGAATTTGCGTTTCAGCTGCAATCAAGGGATGAGTTCGAAAATTCTGAGACCTTGTAGCCAGCAGTTCAGCAAATGGAAAGAAGACATGAGCTCAAGGACCCATTAGAAATGTTGGGAAATTCTCACCTCTGCAATCAACGCATCGCCTTGGAAAATCTTCGCCTTCCTCTCAAGGAAATCGCCCTGGACTGTGAAATTCGGGCAGTCTTCGTTCCGGTTACCAACAAGGAAAACATGAAGTTTAGTCTTGAACTGGATTATGGAGGATCTCTTGACTGAAAAAATGATATTGTTCTCGTTGAAGGTGTCTCCTCTACAGACCTCCCACCGATTGTGCATGGTCATCAACTGCATCAAATAATGAAGCGAATTACAGTCAGGGTTTGAATACCGCATCGCCACAATTAAGAGCAGCAAAGCGTGGTGAGGTGGTGCACCTTTTTGCGAGCGCAGAGGATGGGGAAGCCCTGGGGGTCGAGGAGGACACGTTTGTCCCGCAAGGTGAAGACACGGCCGTCCATCTTGAAGAGGATGCGGCCATCGGGGAGGGTGATTTCGAAGCTACCACCACTGAGGCTAAGGACATTTTTGGAGATGGTAAGCTCGACGGGGAAGGGGGAGCAGAATTGTTGGGCGACGATGGGGAACAAGGGAACCTGTGGGTAGCCATAGTTCATCGTGTTAAGGTCAAAGGCAAAAGCTACAAAGCAAAAGAATGGGTACTCCTCCACGTCCTCACTTCCTTATGAAATTCTATCGATTTCAACGAGGCTTCATATATTTGAGCATTTCCACTCAACCGAATAGGCTTCCTATATTTGACCATTTCCACCTAACCGATTCGGGCACCCCCCCTATTCACTCTCCCTAAATAAATTCATTAATTTGTCTCTTTGCCGCCTCTGCTCTTATCGCCTCATTGCCTCTGCGCGTTGCCCTCATCGACTCTGCCTCACCCTCTGCGCAATGCCCTCATCTTGCCTCTGCACACTGCCCTCACCTTGCCTCTCTCCGTTCCATGCTCTCCCCCCTTCTCTTAGACTTTCCTCCCCTCCCTTTGTTTGCTCTGCCTTAGCCCCCTCCCTCCCCTCCATATATACTCGCTCGGGGCAGCCACGAATTTTCTCAAATCAACATCTTGAGCTCCCTGAAACTTTATCGAAGTATGGCGCCAGCACATTCCACCACCACCCTTGAATACGTTAATCAACACTCACCTTAATTGACACTCACGTCAATCAACCTTAATCACCTTACATTAATCGATACTCACGCATCGTGCGACAAATACTAATGCCAATTTTCAAAGATTGTGGGCTCCTATTACATTGATCCTAGTAACTCTCATTGAATCTAGAGCCACACCGAAACTCCACTCCCCCATACACGTCAGCGAGATATGACAGGGAAAGACGGACTTAATTGGGGGACCATGAGTGTGAGGGATATATACACATGGGACAAGAATAGTGAAAGTCGTGGAGGGAGATAGAGAGGAACTACGATAGCAGAGATAGAGACGAAGGATAAAGGAAGTGGGGAATGAGAGACTCCATGAGGGGAGAAAAAGAACCTTAGGGAGCTTAACCATATACATGTATGGAGATCTGGACAATGAAGATTGTCCTACATCAACCATGAGCCTCCATCTTATATGTCAATTAATGGCATCCCTCGTGCACAAGTGGGTGGGGTATCTTCCATGTGAGCATAAGGGCCAAAGACCCTCAATTGGGTGCAACAACCCTTAGCCTCCATCTCCAATCCAACATCCTACATTAGGATCGGGTGACTTCCTCAATATAAAAATGTTCTTACTTGGCACCTCGTCCTATCTTTCATAATTCTATAATACTATCCCTTAGACTAAGCACCGTACCCCTTTGGGGGCTTCAAGCATTAGATTGCCTTTCAACACCCTCTCACAAGCTAATCCTCAAGAGTTTCATCACCATTTTCATGTCTCCACATGTACCTACTACCAAGTGTGTATACCTTCACCCCCACCCAAGGTCACATCTCCCCAAGATGGCCAAGTCTTCAGCCTATAGTATAGAGAATAGTGTCTTGTTGCCACGTGGAGGCTACATCATTATCCATATCACATACATGTATAGTTAGAGCCTCCCTCTACTACTATGTTAAATTCTTTATAGCCGTGTGTCCACATGGAACGCCAAGCCAACACATGTGCTTGGAGATGTGTGCAATGTCCCCATGCGCGTGATCTAGCCACTCTAATTGAGCACTCCCCCAAAGTTTTAGGAGAGGATTAATTCCCTTTGAGACCTCATTCTCTTATATGGTTGCATCTCTCAATGTTCCCATTTTATACACTAACTTGGGGTTTCTAAGATCTCCTTATCTTCATGTTAACGTGCAAGCTCAACAAGTGTTTATGTACAAGTATAGGGAGAACTTTGGTATAGGATAGTGCATTACCACCTAACCATAGATCCCTTAAGGTCACCCTTGAGTTATAGGTTAGGCAACATCGGATGATAGTCCATCGGCCATTCCACGCAACCCCGTTTGTACACAAATGTTGTTAGGGAGACACAAGCTTGGATGGGCTCTCAAGAATGGCCCAAGTGAGTAATGCCTCTTTAATCTAGTAAACTATTTTAAAATAAATTAAATATATTTTGCTAATTTAAATATACATTTATATTAAAATGAATTAAAAATTAAAAATATAAATACATTAATAAAATAAATTTAAATTTAAATTCAATAATACATACAACCTAATAAAAAATAAAATTATAAACTTGCATAAAAAAGTTACAATATAAATATAAATTAACTAATAATTAAATTATAAATTATAAACCCCTCCCTCTCCCCTTTACACTTACCCTCCCTCTTCTCCCTTCCCATACCGTGTCGAGTCCCCCCTCCCCTTAGCCCTCGTTGGCCATGGTTGCCAGGGGGCAAGGAGAGGGGTCTCCCCCCTTCCCCTTACTCCCTGGCTACCGTGGCCAAGGGGTAAGGATGAGGGGGTCCCCCCTTTCTCTTACTCCTATGGTTGTGGCCGCCAAGGGGTAAGGGGAGGGGGTCTCCCCCCCTTCCCCTTACTCCCTGGTGGCTGCGGTCACTGAGGGGTAAGGGAGAGGGGATCCCCCCCTTCCCCTTGCTCCTCGACAGCTGCGACCACCAAGGGGTAAGGGGAGGGGGGTTTCCCCCCTTCCCTTACGCGACCACCAAGGAGTAAGGGGAGGGGGGCTCCCCTTTCCCTTACCCCTAGCTAACTCGTGGGGCGGGCATAAGGGGAGGTCCCTTTGTTGACTGGTGAGGCAGGAGTAAGGGGAGGTCCTCTTGCCCTGACTAGTGGGGCGAGAGTAAGGGGAAGTCCCCTCATCGACTGGTGGGGTGGGAGTAAGGGGAGGAGATCATGGGGTGGCTAGCGGGAATAAGAGGAGCATATTTATGGGGCATAAGGGAGGAGATTATGGAGAGGCTGGTGGGAGTAAGGGGAGGGTGTTTAGGGAGCGGCTAGCGGGAGTAAGGGGAGGGAATTATGGGGATAAGGAGAAGGGTTATGGGGAGGAGGAAATGCTTGATGAACAATGAAAAGCCTATTCGATGGGCACAATACTTTGCACACGCCTCAACCTAGGTGGTATTGACTTGCGAGCAAAGTGGAGCCCCCATCCAATAAGTACTTGTTGGGATAACACACCTAGGAGTTTGTGAAGTTAGTAGTTTTTAAAAAGGCGTGATTAAATGGATAGCCGATTTTGAGTAACAGTTGACATTAGAAAATTATTTGTGAGGTTAATAGTTTCAAAAAATGCATGTTTATTATGAAAATAATTGAGTCTAATTATTATGAAAACAATTGTGCTTAGTAGGATATTTATTAATCAAAAGAAAGAGAAGGGTGACATTAGAAAACTATTTGGGAGGTTAGTATTTTCAAAAATAGTGTGTTTATTATGAAAACAATTGAGTATAATTACTATGAAAACAATTGCGCTTAGTATGCTATTTATTAATCAAAAAGAGAGAGAAGGGTGAAAGGAAAGAAAAATGAAAAAGACTAGTGAAATGAAAGAAAAGGAAAAGGAAAAATAAGGGTAGAAAAGGAAAGTCTTAATTTGCCCTAAAAAAGTATAAAAATGTCCTTTTCCCTTCATTCATTCTTATCACAATAAATTGGAGCAAAAAGCAAGAAGGAGCAACAGGAAGAATCAAGGAGAGTCTACATCCTATCTACAAAACCTTCAGTCACCTTAGCCATAAAAAACAAGGTCCTAGGTGTATTATTTTCTAACAATTACTTATCGGATGAGGGTGCCACTTTGCCTACAACACAATACCACCTAGGTTGAAGCGCGTGCAAAGTATTGTGCCCATCGGATAGGCTTTGCATTATCGATCAAGCATTAAACATTGTTTTGCCTCAGTGTGATGCACATTCGTAAAAAAACATGCTCCTAGGTGTGTTATCCGAACAAGTACTTATCGGATGGGTGCACCACATTGCAAGCAACTCAATACCACCACCTAGGTTGAGGTGCCTACAGAGTATTGTGCACACATCGTATATGCTTTGCATGGTCGATCACACATTATACATCACTTTCCTCCTAGTGTTATGCACCACCATCAAAAATGCGCTCCCAAGTGTATTATCCCAACAAGTTCTTATGGGATGGGCATGCCACTTTGCATGTAGGTCAATACTAGTTGGGTTGATTTTTGAACAAAGTATTGTGCCGATCGGATATGATTTGCATGGTCAACCAAGCATTCAACTCTGTTTTTGCCTTAGGTCATGTACAAGCATAAAAAAACATTGTCCTGGGTGTATTATTCCAACAAGTACTTATCAGATTGGCGTGCACGTTGCATGAAACTCAAGACCACCTAGGTTGAGGTGTGTGCAAAGTATTGTGACCATCAGATATGCTTTGCATGGTTGATCATGCATTATGCACCATTTCCCCCCTAGTGTTATGCATAACCTTAAATAGACTACCCTTAGTATACCAAAGCTACCACATGTTTAGATGTGGACATAACAAGGCAGCATGCCCATCGGAGCAATGTCTCGAAGTCGAGGCACAACATATGAATTTGTACCCCATCAACGAGTGGATTCCCTATGAAGTCTCTATGACCCTCCTTGCAAGAATTGATGTTACAATGTGCACTCAAGTGAAGCTATCCCAATTCTAGGATGTACATATATATATATATATATATATATATATATATATAGAGAGAGAGAGAGAGAGAGATAGAGTATTCAATAAGTGAAGGATTGAGCATTCAAAGAAGTAAAGAAGAAAAGGGCTGAAGAGTAGACCCAAGTAGCTGAAGTTGATTTGACAACAAAGTAAGCTACCAATAAACCAAAGAACTAGGCAGGAAAAGAATTAAAGAAGCAAGCAGCTAAAGAAACAAATGCCCAAGTAGCTACTAAAGCAAAGGAATAGGTAGCCAAAAAGGAGGAGGAGCGAGCAACTAAAGAAGCAGATGCCCAAGCAAAGGAATAGGTAGCAAAAGAGGAGGAGAAGTGAGCGGCTCATGCATCAGAGCACCGAGTGATCTCCAAATTTGAGAGCAAAAATGAATTTCCAAATTGCACGAGCAAGAAAAGGCATGGAAAATCCTAAAGGAGGAACCGATCAAATCAGAGTCTGAATTTTGACAACCACACTGACAACCTCACCAAGGACTCAATAATAGATGATTCTTGCATGAATAAGGATGGAAAGGGAAAAGGCCCAAGCCCACCAGGCCCAAGCCCAAGGCCCAAGCCCATGAAGTTATCTCACCCATGTCCCTCTTAATTCCACTCAATATTGATCAATCATGTAAGTGAGTGCTCAAGCTAAGGCTTGATAAGGTGAAGAAAATGTGGGAGCTAGTGGTGAACCATTAGACCTTGTTACTTGAAAGGTTGGCCACGCTTTAGTTGCTTTATGACCCAAAAGGAGCACATGACTTATTGTGGGCCTCAAGATGGGGAAGAACATCTCTTTTTTTATTCTCTCTCTCTCTCTCTCTCTCTCTCTCTCTCTCTCTCACACACACACACACACACACACACACACACATACACACACACTAACCCCCATTATTATTTTTTTTAATTTGTTATAATTTCTTTTTTCCAATATATATGGGTGTTTCCCCCCCCCCCCTCCCCGTCCTCCCCCCAAAATTAACTCCTATACCTACCTCTTTTACCCCAAATTTTTAGTATCATATATATACTTTCTTTGGTTTTATTTTCCCCCCTTTTTGTATTTATTTTTGTATTTTTGTATTTTTCCTTTTTCGGCCAACCCTTGTATTTAAATTCTTTCTTTACTTTAGTTATTTCTACTTTGTATAACCTATCCTACTTTATATATTTATAAAATATAGATACCTCTTAATTTACCCTTCCACTCTCCTTCCACTATTGAGGAAAATTTCTCCTAAAGCACCCTTTTATGGTCTCGCATTTTTAAATCTAAGCCTAGTAGTATGGTCTAGCCTACCTCTAATAAATTACCCCCTCCCCACACTTTCTAAATGGCCTGCCTTTCTGCTGTGGCATGTGTTTGGTTAGGCATCTAACCTAACAGCCCCTCAAAAAAACTCACAGAGCCTAAGACTGGCTACAACCAACTACATGCTTGTAAGCATTGCCTAGTGCCTATATAACAAGAGGCTCCAAAGCTTTACCTCCGCACAGTCTTCTATTCATCCTCCAAAGTCTAGAACGGCTCGTCGTACTTTTGAGTACTCCCCTGCTCAACATACTGGCCCTCCCATACTCAAGCCAATGCTCTACTATCTCTAGTACTAGTTCTTAACCTCTCTAGTACTAGCTCTCTTCATTGGAGCGCTAGTCCCTACACTGCGGGCCCCCGCATGGCTAAACTGCCAACTCCATAGACACTACTGAAGCTTGGCTATGACGTTGCTGGTGACGACCACCTTCCATGTGCTTTGAGTGTACGGTGCCTCTACTACTGCACTGTATCCCATGTCCACTTGAGCAACTCGGATCTACTGCCTTTATTGCCTACTACTAACATGCAAGGCAACTGCTACTTCCACTGCATCATCTGCTACACTTAGTATGCGGGTTGCGCCCATCATGGACTCTAAGGTACACATAAATCATATCCCTTAGCCCTTCAAAGGTCCTACCTCTTTTAAACCCCTAAGCCCCCCCTCGACCCCCCTTTTTTTCCTATAGAGTTATTATCCCAACCCCCGCGTTAAGGATATATAGTCTTCTCTAGTTATCCTCCCTCTCGCCCTCGTTTCTAGATATTTTTGTCCATAACCCCCCCTCTTATGATTTATAAATTCCCCCCCACCCTCCTCTCCCCCTCTATTTATATACTTAGATAATTTTTCCCAACCCCCCTCTAATTATATGTACATACCCCCCTCTATTTTTTCTCCCTAACCCCCTCTCTAATTAAAAATATCCCCTTCGTTTTTTGTATTTTCCTTACATCTCTTGCTACATTTTTAACTACTTGATTTCTCTTCTTAGGCTTTTTAGACCACTTACATTGTAAATATGCTCTATTTCTTAAATGTATAAGCATTATCTCCTCATTGTGGTATAATGTCTTGAGATTCTTTTCTCTATCTTTATCTCCTCTTTAATTTTTCCTTTGTAATTTGCATTATGTACTTTAAGTTTTTGCTTTTGAGTTTCTATTTTTTAGTTGAGAATTCTAGTGATAAAGAAAATTTTGATCAATTAATCTTTAGAATGACCATTGAAATAATGTGTACTATGTTTACTTGACTCTTGCCTTCTCCTATGGTAGTAATTCTTTATAGGGGACTTTTTATTTCATTCAAGTTACTCTTTATCCCTTTTATTTATAATCTACTAGACCAACCATGGATTGTTTTGTCTTGTGTAAATAATGTAGTATCATATTCATTCTTACTCTTGTAAGTGACTCTAAGTTTCTCTAAATTTTTGCTTTCAAAAAATATATAGCTGTGTATGATATTTTCTCATGTTAAATCCATCCTCTTGAAGACTGAGGGCTACCCCCTTTGATACATACTTGAAATGTGTGGTGTACTGCCCCCCTTATATCTAAAATTGGGACTTCCATTGGAGAATCTTGAGGGTATTCTAGGTCTTTGGTATAAGCGATAACATCTAGGGTTGTTTGGATGGTGGTAGGTAAGTGGACCCTGACCTCGAAACCTAGACTACCGGATGGATTCAACATTTTTTTACTAGTTGTACTCATATATCGATATTACAACATGAAAAAAGTCTTTTCTACCTTTATCTGAGCATCGTGTGCCTTGTTGTTTATAGGTTTCTTTTTTTAAACACCCACATACCCAAGCCTTGTTAACCTTTGGCCAGGTTAACCATGGGTCATGTTGGTAAATCTTGGCTAGGTGTTACGTCAGCCATAAACCCGAGAGTGTGGATATGGTAAAGTGGGAAGCCAGAGGGCTTGACAGTGCAATGGTGGACACGTGAGATTAATGCCTAGCATAATAGAAGGATGCCAAAAGGGGTCAAAAGATTAAGGTTCTTTGAAAGGACACTTGGCAAAAAAGGGGTCCACATGTCATGCACTAGGTTCAGGGGAGATTTCTTGAGACAGGCTCCATAAAGGAAGAATAGGAAGGGAACCAAAGGAAGGTTCACATAGAAAGCAGTTGGGAGCTCTCTGGGAATCGCGGCTGGGAGGAATGAGCAGAAGAGAGCCCTCTTGTTGAGGAAATGTTATATTGGTATCAGAACTGTGGTCTCGTATCATTAAAGTCTGTGGGATTCAAGATGCTGAGCGAAAGCTTCGTTTGAGGCAAGGGCACAAGATTTACATGTCTATGATTGAAGTGAATGAAATGCATGCTCCCTCGCAGAGCTTAGCCTCCAATTGCATATAGCAACACTCGTTCGGTTCGAACCTTCCTACACCAATATTGGATTGAAAGGATTCTTCGGAGTTCGGTGCTTGGATTGCACTCTGCAATGAACTACCAAATAGTTGAATTGGGTTCTAGTCAAGCTTTTCAATCAAGCGCTCATAAATCATAAGGAGAGTTGGAGCAGAACTTAAACCTTCAATCCAACGAAGAAGATAGTTGGTGGTGATCCTTCAATTCTTTCCTGCCTGCTACAGTTGCGTTCTTGTGAAGAAAGAATGAAGATGGCTATTCGTCTACGTCGTGCGTGGTGCGAGCAGTAGACAAGAATCTGCGTTGGGGATTTGGTGGGTGTTTATACAAGCTTTTGTGAGACAAAGAATATGCAAAATAAGCCATAAGGGAAAGTGTGATCGTATCATAGAGAGCAGGTGTCTGCCATTGCACGAGCTATGCAAAAACAAAGCAGCCACATCATTCAAAGGTTCTTAACCTTTGAAAAAGCCACTTCATCATTGAATTTGTACCCCTCTCCAAATTCTCAAGGCCCCCAAAGGTTTTAAGGCCATTTTATTTCCAAAGTACCAAGGGACCTCTAAAGCCCTTGCTTCAGTTTGAAAGTCCTAAGGTATATCATTTTTTTTCTCTAAATCTCAGAAAATTCAAAGAAGAAGATTGATGCGAGGAGTTTGAGATTTCAAAGTGAGGAGTTAGAGATAGAAGAAAGCACAAAAGAGGAATCAAAACTAAAAATCGCTTGCAAAGTAAAGGATGTGTCGATTTTGAAGATGAATCCAAGGCCTCGAACAAATACCACGGAAGTGGGCATCACATTTTTCTCTCTGATATAAAGCGCTTTGCTTTAGATTTTTTGGAAAATATACATTTTTAAAATAACAACTCTAGAAAGGGATGGTATGATTAGGGAGGCCAAGGAAAGGGCTAGAAAGGGAAAAGCAATCATTGGAGAGGAAACACATGAGGAGGTACAAACTGAAATGCAAGAGGATAATGTGGAAATGGAGGATATTAATTACGGTGATTATGGAATTTCGTATGCAGAATTCACTAAACTTGAAACTCGAATGCAAAATATAGAAACACAGTTAGGGGTTATAAGTGAAACACTAAAAACTCTAGGTGAAACTATAACTAAGATAGCCGATTCTCAATCGGTATCTATTATTGAAAAATCATTGATTCCTCCTAATCAAGTTGAGAGGTCTACCTCTCAACTTAGAGAAACCTTGAACATCCTTAAGGACTTAAATCCGCCAATTTTCAATGGGGAAGAAAAGGAGCGTAATAAAGACGGATTAATACATTCTTGCAAAAATAGCAAGACTTCCACCGACTCAGGAATACACCTCCTGAAAATCAAGTCGTGGAAGCAAGTCTTTCCCTTGGAAATAAAGCCTATAAATGGTGGATGAGCCTCAGGGAGAGTGATAGAATTCCTAGATATTGGACTGAGTTTAAACAAGCCTTCCTAAAAGAGTTTTTACAAGAAAATGAATTAGAAAGAGCGTGGGAGGCTTGGGATAATTGCACTATGGGTAAAAACACTCTAGTCCAGTACATAGTGAATTATAGGGAGGCAGTCCATAAGCTGAAAGGAATTGATGAATTCCAAAAGATAAGGGGTTTCGTGAGAGGTCTCAAAGACACTTATGTGGTTGAGGTGAAAAGATATTCTCCTAAAACCTTTGAGGCATTAAGTATGCCCAAATATACAACGATACGACGGGGAAACTCAGAGTAGGAACTTCAGAGCAAACAGGTGTTGTTCCAAAGTTCAATAAATTTTCCAATTTGAAAAGGAAGAGGCACTTTAAGAATGAGGTTCCTCAGGCACCACCTAAGAAACCTCCGACACAAAGTTATCCTCTCTTGAAGAAAGATGATTATGAAAGGGCCAAGCAAGAAAATCTTTACTTCAAATGTTTGGGAAAAGACCATGCTGCTTGGAACTTCCCTAAAAATAAAGAAGCGACAGTCAAAGCCCCAAATAGACCTCCACAAAAACAAGTGCATGCGGTGCAAGTATTGTCGCTTAATGGTACTGAAAAGTACACTGAGGTAGAGGTCTATCATGAGGATAGCACTCACATGTGCTGTCTATCATCGGCAATGTGGCAACCCACCTTTGGTCCTCATGATTTAATGACGATGCATGGAAAAATTAAGGGGCAAAGAGTAAGAGTGATGGTTGATGATATTGCAACACATAATTTCTTGAACTACTCATTAGTTAAGAAATTAAAATTGTTTGAGAGTCCCAGTGCCCATAAGTATGAGGGTAGTGATAAAAAAGTTTGGGACACCATGATATATGGTGTAGAGGTGGATATTCAAGGCTATCAGGATGCCTTGGATTTCCAAATCATGCATCTTGACTAAATAGATGTAGTGCTTGTTCGAGAATGGCTGCATAGTCTTGGGCATAGCTTACAAAGGATTTATCTTAATAACTCCATTATGTTTGAAAAAGAGGGTAAAGTATTCCAGATTCAAGGAGAACATGATGTGCCTAACTCTCCTCTTATTTGTTCGATGGAATTGGAACGACTACTACACCAAGAAGAATGTGAAATATATCTTTGTGAACTTACTTTTATTGGTGAATTTATGTCTTCTGCATCGGAAAGAAGTAATTATGTTTCTTGATCATGTTAAAAAGTATAAATATTCTTTCAATGATTTAATGTTTGAATTTAAAGATGTTTTTTCGTCTAAATTACCTGATGGTTTACCTCCTGAGAGAGAAGTAGATTATAAAATAGATTTAATCCCTGGATCTACCCCTATTTGTAAACCCCCATTTAGGCTTAGTCATACAGAGGAACGTAAGGTCAAAATATATTTAATGGAATATCTTAGGAAGGGACAAATCCAACCAAGTAGCTCACCTTGGTCTGCACCAGTTTTACTGCTAAAGAAAAAGGATGGTACCATGCGTTTATGCATAGATTACCAAGCACTAAATAAAATCACCATAAAAAATAAGTATCCTATGCCTCGCATTGATGATCTCTTTGATCAATTGCAAGGGGAAAAATACTTTACTAAAATTGATTTAAGATCAGGATATCACCAAGTACAAATTAGGGAAGAGGATGTTCCTAAGACATCATTTCGTACTAGGTATGGGCATTATCAATTTAAAGTAATGCCATTTGGATTAACAGATGCTCCAGCAACTTTCATGACACTTATGAATATTGTCTTAAGGCCATATTTAGAAAAATTTGCTGTAGTATTTTTAGATGATATCCTTATTTATAGTAAAACTAGGAACAAGCATTTGGAACATTTGGAAAAGTGTTCCAACTGCTTAGGGATAATTCACTCTTTGCTAAAGAATCCAAATGTGAATTCTTTGCAAAAGAAGTGAAATACTTGGGACATATAATATCCCAAGAAGGGGTTCATATGGATTTTGACAAAGTAAGGGCCATATTGGAATAGCCACATCCTACAAATCTAGAAGAATTACAGATATTTTTAAGTTTGTCAGGATTCTATAGGAGATTCATGCAAGATTACGCTAAGATTGCTATTCCGATGATAGACCAGCTTAAGGGGAAGGAAAGCACCTTCATATGGGATGAACCTCAAAAGAGAAGTTTTGAAAAATTAAAGGTAGCTATAGCGGCAACTCCTGTCTTAAAATTAGTGGATCCCAATGAACCATTCATGGTTGAGACAGATGCCAGTGATTTTGCTATTCGGGCGATACTTATACAAAAAGGTCGACTAGTGGCTTTTGAAAGAAAAAAGTTAGATCGTGCCCAACGAAATTACTCGGCATATGAGAAGGAACCATATGCTATAGTCGATGCTTTAAAAAGGTGGAGGCACTATTTATATGGTGCAAAATTTGAGATCATCTTTGATTAGGAGAGCATTAAGTGGATTTGTAATCAACCAGAGCTTAAAAGTAGAAAAGCTAGATGGACTAAGTTAATGCAAGAGTTTGATATACAATTGACATATAGGAAAGGGAAGTTCAATGTGGTAGCAAAATCTCTTAGCTGAATGCCAATTGTTAATGAATTGAGTTTTACTCAATTTCAAAATGATTTCCTAGAGTCCTTAAAGGGGAAATGTGAGTTTGATTCTCACTTCTCTAAAATATGGAAAGCAATTAAAAATAGGGATCCAACAAATCGAGAGGCTTTCACTCAGGAGTCACATGGAAATGGCAACACATCACAGGTTGGTGATAAAGGACTCAAGTGAAAAAATAATACTATAGAAGATGGCTACCTGCTCTACAAGGGTAGAGTATGTGTCTCAGATGATAGTGACATTAGGCGCCAAATCCTTTTTGAATTTCATGATAGTCTTAGTGCTGGACACCCGGGAATTCAGAAGACATATGTGCTTCTGAAAAGACAATTCTTTTGGCTTGGAATAGGTAAGGACGTCTAAGATTATGTATTGAAGTGCCAAAAATGCCAGGTTAATAAGGCTGAACGCCTTAAGGTAGGAGGTCTCCTACACCCATTGGAGATTCCATCTGGCAAATGGGAAAGCATCTCTATGGATTTTATTGTGGGACTACCTAGGACACAAAGGGGGCACAACTTAGTGTGGGTAATTGTGGATCAGTTGACCAAGATGGCTCATTTTATTCCTATCAATGAAGATGTTAAAACTCCAGAATTAGCTAGGCTATTTGTGGAGCATATCTATAGACTATCTGGGCTACCAGCCGGTATTGTTAGTGATTGGGATAGCAAATTTAACAGCCATTTTTGGAGGGCTGTGTTTAAGAGGTTGGAAACTTCATTGAATATGAGCACTGTGGATCATCCATAGAGTGATGCTCAAACTGAAAGGGTCAATCAGATCATTGAGGATATGCTTCGAGCATATGTAAGTAAATGGCAAACTAATTAGGAACAGTATCTGCCCATATTAGAATTTGCATATAACAGTGCCAAACATTCAGCTACAGGTTTCAGTCCATTCATGATGATGTATGGATTTCAACCAAGAGCCCCAATGACAGTGGGACTCGAAAAAGAGAAGGTTCAAGCGGCCAAAGACTTTCTTGAGGATATGAATCAAACGCTTAAGTTAGCTAAAGATAGCATAAGAAAAGCTCAAGATAGAGCACGAAGTTATGCAAACCCCCGCCGTAGAAAGTTGGAGTTTGAAATAAATGACAAAGTCTACCTTAAGGTACTTGAATCTTCAAAATCTCTAAAGACAGGTAAATGTCCGAAGTTATCTCCTAGGTATTGTGGACCATTGCTATTAAAAGTCTAACAATCAACTTTTAAATACAAATTTACTATCCATATTAACATAATGAATAAAATTTCATTAGATTTATACAATTCTTATGTTTTTTTAATAGAGTCTCACCATATACTAATACCTCCAACAAGAAACTAGAGAGGAAAAAAAAGGTTTATTTTCCATTGTTATAGAAAGTACATCTCTTGTAATTTTCAAATCATGCTAAAAAAATTTGAAATTGTCTCAACTCTTTAAAATCCATTGAAAAAATAGACCAAGTCTTCAAAACAAACAAGAGAGCATGAATGCTAGTGAATGCTAGTGTTTTCTCTAAAGACAAGTTCTACATCTAACGGGACAATCTATGAAGATTTAAGTAAAGATTGTGTGTGTGTGTGTGTGTGTGTGAGAGAGAGAGAGAGAGAGAGAGAGAGGGAGAGAGAGAGAGAATCTAATGACCAAAAGCCATGCACAAGGTTGACCATATGATAGCAGGAGTGGAAGGTAATCAGGCCATGTTGTGTTACTAGGTAGCTGTTGCAGGTGTGCAAACTCATAAGGCCTGCGTGCACGTAGTTCGCCTCAAGCTCCAGCTCGCGAAGTCTGTCACTCCAGCTCGCCTCAAGGAGTCTAAGGTGGGTCGAGCATCAATTGAGAAACGAGAGCTCTGAGCTCTCACAAGGGCAGACGATAACTATAAGGAGAGTATACGTAGACAGTACGTAGAGTCCAATCCCGCTCTAAATAACTTAACAATTGGGGTCTAGCAACGCATTTTTGGTGTAGCGTTTGTGAGAGATTCACATAATGAACGACCATTTTAATGGCATGATTCTTTACGTGAGAGAAGGCATGCTTTAAGAAAAACGGCGAGTCCACAAGTTCATGACCTACCCTCAATTACAATGCGCCGTGGAAAGACAACCAAAATGGCAGCCAAATGTAAAATCTGGAGGGAGAGAAAGGTGTGATGACTCACAACCAATTATCCTGTAGATGAGGGGAACAGATATCCTGACAATGACAAATTTCACCGAAATGATGTTTCCTACAAACTTGGCTAGCAACAGCAGCCTTATGATAGTCTGCTGTTGTTTCTCATTCCGTCGTGAGTTTGTCGTGAGCTCAGTACATGTAGAAGCAGGCCATGTAGGATCTTCCATCCCCGTTGCCTCTGGCCTAAGGCCTCTGTTCTAGAATTGAGGCGATGAGGAGGTGTCGACGGTCTCCCCAGCATTGAGATGAGGAGATGCATTGACAGCCTCCCTAGCATTGAGATGCGTTGAGGTGTTGAGAAGATGCGCTGAGGAGATGCGTTGAGGCGATCTTGAGGTGTTTGAGGAAATCAGACAAGTCAATTAGCCAGAATCGAAAAATCCGTGGTGGCAGACCTCCTTAGGCTGGCAGATTGGGCAACATTGGAGGCATTTCACCAAAACTGTGAGCAACCCGGCTTCCTACTCGCCCTTTGGGGTGAGAAGGCATATCCACGACGTTTAGCAAAGTGGAAGCAAAGGAAGCAAAGTAAACACTTGCGAAGAAAATGTGAATATAAGGTTCGAGTTAGTTCCCGACCGTCCGTGGAGGGCTTAGACCAGATTATACCATATGGTCGGCTCCTCATTGTCATGTCACTTATTCAGAGTTTCGTAATGAAATTATGCATACAACTCGAGGTATTGCCAAGAGATACGACAGAGGTTCCAAGCTCTCAAAATAAGAGAGAGTCTAGTTTGCTAGCCTTTTGCGTTCCACTTAGTCAATAATAGAGAACTCGTCTGCTGGAGGTAGTTGTCACTAGCTGAGTAGTGGATGGAGGTCCGCTTCCTTTGGTTGATCGCTTAGAAGAGTGCTCAACGTCTCAAGCTTATAGAAGTCCTCCCTCGAACTAGAAGGGCTCATCTTTTCTAACCATAGTAGCGCTTCAAGCTAAGTCCTTCATGCTCTCGCAAGGGGAGGAATACAAAAAGCTTAGTCCTTGGATTTCCTTGCTTGGGACAACGCACCAAACCATTAGTTCACCAAGATTCGAAGGAGAGGGAAAATGTACCCATTGTACCACTGTCCATTTTCTTTTTCACTAGTAATTAGCTCTTAAAGTACTGACAAATGTCATGTTCTACCTAATGACTTCCTATTGTCTATTGTCACATGGGGTGTTTCAAGTGGATTATAACTTGGAGTGGCTTTGAGTATAATATGTCCTTCCATAAAAATTAAATAAGTATCCATGCGTGATCTTTGTATAAAGGATTCCCTTCCGATCAATTCATTCCATTCTCGAAAAAGAAATATTGTCCAAGCCATGAGGACAATTGCTATATAGCTATGGTCATCAATATATTTTCCAAGCAATATAGGTGTGGTCATCCATCTCATTAAATATCGATGATGTGGTCTTTTACTAAATTTGAGGTCAATACCAAAGATGAGGCAAGAGAAAGACCAATTAGGTCTTATACATAGTCCCCATACAAGGAAACTATAAATATCCCCAAGGTATAATAAACCTATAGGGTCTAGGAATACACCATTAACATCCAACCCATTTTGGTTCCAAGGAAACATCCCTTTTCATTGTCAAACATGTAGAGAACTTTTTCTAAGTGCATGCCAATAATCAAATTCATGGCAGACACCTGATCATTGCCGAAAGCAAGATTATTCTCCCATTGAGTATTTAAATGCATCCAATATTCAAGCATACAGATCATCACCCAATATGAAAGACTCCAATATGATTTCCTATTTTCCTGGTCCATCAGTATGTTGACAAGCTTGAATCACACAAGGGTCCCCAAAGAGATGTGTGTGTGTGTGTGTGTGTGTGTGTGTGTGTGAGAGAGAGAGAGAGAGAGAGAGAGAGAGAGAGAGAGAGAGAGAGAGTCTAATGACCAAAAGCCATGCTAACAATATTACCAATGCTAGAAAATAAGAGTTCATTTACCTCCCAGTGTTTCTTGAAAGAAAAAATTCCACCTCTACATATCTTTCACTCTTTAAACAACACGATCTCTTCAGTAAAAGCTAAAAGAAACTCCAACAAGTTCTTATAATTAATATAAGGAGTAGGGTGGACCAACATGGGAAAAAAAGAATCATCATGGTTTGCTATCCTTAGCATCATCCCTAACTATTTTGGATGGAGAGGGGAGAAATGAGACGAACAAGAAACCTGTAGTGTAAAGGTTTGACATCAATCTATTCTAGTTTTGTTTGAAGGATTCCATGTCCTATGAGCTAATCTATTCAAAGCTCTTAGTAAACCAGCGTACCAGTACCTTCCACGGCCATCTTCTCATGCAACTTCTGCCTCAACTCAAACAGAGAAACTGCTCCTTTAGATGGATTGCCTCCTCCTCTTTGCCTATCCTTGTGCTACTTTGAGCCTCGAATCATCTCCGCAAGCTAGACATCTGCAAGGCATGCCTCAAAATCTTAATACACATCAAATCAGTAGGAAGCCATCAAAATCAACAAACGTTTAGAAGCAGCCCAATTTGCAACAGACATGTCTCTGGATGTTGCTTGGCTGCAAGTAATTTGTGGCTCATAGACAGAGAATTAATCATACTGACGATGGACTATTTGGGCGGATTGGCCCAACCTTGCCCCAAGTGATGTCCCACGTCAAACAACATGATCCCCATGTGCATGTAGATGTTGCGACTCAATCAAGATGGAAAGTATTTGTAGTAATCATCCTCGTCCAGTTCAACGTCACCCTCCAAGTTGTTTTCCACACGGGGGAGTCACTTAGTGTAATATGTCTATATCACATGCATTTAAGGCTTCTTTTCTAAATCCCTATGTAACCTATTTTCAGCATTTTCTTACCCTCCCTCTATGTAGTCCCATCTAGCCCCATCACCTTGTGGTCATAGGTACCTAGAACCATTCCAGTAGTCAAGCTGTGAGTGGGGCTTGGGAGAAGCAAGGAAAATGTGCCTATGAGGGAAGTTAATATCAATCTCACCAGAGGCACTACATAGATTCTAGACTACCATGCCCCCTTTTGCATCTTGCTCAGCTCGCTCCTCTACCATCCCAAATTTTAAGTTTAACTTCTTCTCCCAACTCAAAATTCTAAGGCTCTTTTTATCAGACTGCAAGACCTTACAAAATGCATGCAAAAGAAAAAGGGAACAAAGCCACCTCGCTGTTTGAGAGAGTCCAAAGACTTGACCTCAAGAGTGGTCCCAACTAGTCCCATCACCTTGTGGGCATAGGGGCCAGGAACCAATCCCTTGGCCAAGCATTGGGGGTGGGGCTTAGGAGAAGAGATCAAAATTACCTATCAAGTCCAAAGCAATGAAAAATGTGTATGCACATTTCTTATGTAGGAATGAAAAAATCATATCCCTCTAGAGACTAGCACTTATTTTTCATTCTCTCTCTCTCTCTCTCTATATATATATATATATGTGTGTGTGTGTGTGTGTGTGTGTGTCTATGTGTGTGTGTGTGTGTGTGTGTGTGTGTGTGTGTGTACATACACACACACACACACACACATAAAGCTAAGAAAACACCTTCTAGCACCACATTCCAAAAGTGGAAACTCAAGAGTAAGTTAAAACACTCTATAAAAGAATATATAATAGATAAATTCACACACATACACACACACACACATGTATATATATGTGTATTTATGATAAGGGATGAAAATCTTCATGTTAGTCAATATTTATCATGCCAAGCATATAAAAACAAAAATACTAAAAGAAAAAGTATTAATTAAAAGATTTTCACCAACGATACAATGTATAATCGAGCAATACAAAATAGAATCAATCTGTACATTTTGTTTCAATCTGTCTTACTATACTTCTAGGTAAAACAGATTATAGCTATATAAATACAAATAAATAAATAACATGTATGTATGTATGTGTGTGTGTGTGTGTATAACCAAAATGGATATATTGATGACAATAGTACATTGTATTTACATTTGATGCAATATCAAATGGCTTCATTTTCAAATAGATAAAACCTCCACATTATTATCATTCTACCAAGCATAAAATGTTAACACTAGATTGTACTTGATTGCATAATCTTCTTTTGGTGCTTTTATAGATCTATCCAAATTTTTAAAATTTATATTTAATATGCTAGCGAAATTTTCCAAATATATATATTATTGTATAAAACTGTGGTGAATTTTTATGGAATTTATTTATAATTTTATAGTCTTAAAGGCTAAACCTAGCTCTCTTTTTAATTTTAGTTTCAAATTGTGGCAAATATACTAAGCTTTTATTTTTATAAGAGCATATAAACTTTCACAAGCCATATAAAACTTTCGGTTATTAATGAAATTAACGCAAAAAAAATATCCCTAATCTTGAGCAATCAACTAAGAATTTGGAGACAATTAAATCAACTGAAGCACTTATCCAATCTTTAGAAAGACAAGAAAACTTAATGAGCATTGAATACTGTGAATCCTTTTGGCCGAAACAAGCTAGGTCACCAAGTTTTCCTTTGGATATAAATATGTTAGTAGATATGGAGGAAGCAGAGGAATGCTTTTTACCTCAAAAATATTGTGGCAGGAAGGGAGACAAACCCTTACCAGAGTTTATACCATCTAATGAGATTGAAGAGGGTACGTTTGTTGTAGTTTTGGCGTCTAATCTAGGTTCAAAGTTGGATGACCAAGGTGGCCCAATTTGGGTTGCAAAGGTTGCTAAGATAGAAAGGGATGACAAGGGAACTCCTATAACATTCATCGCTTTATGGTATGAACCAAAGCCATTGAAAAATCTCCTGAAATATACAATAAAACAACTCTATGAGGGATGCTTGCAAAAGAAACGTGAATGGGTTCCAAATAATGAGGGATTAATAGAGGTGGAAGTCATTAGCATTATTCATTGCTGGAAATCGACGACACGAAGTTTTAAAAAGAAGCATGGATACAATGTTGAAAAATGTATCACAATCCCTTATCCAAGTCGTGTCCATATTAAACGTCATTTGGCAAGACTTCACCCATCAAGCACAAATACATTACATGAATCTGATGACTCTAAATGAGATTCAAATGCATAAGATAATGTTTTGTGTGCTTTTTTCCATACAAATGGTGTATCTATACACCACCAATAAGATAATGTATTGTATGCTTTGTTTTTCAAAAAAAGGGTGAATCTATGCACCACTTATATATTGAATTCAAAAACTCTTTTTTTTCAAAAAACTGGTGTATCTATACACCACTTATATGTTGAATTCAACAAACTCTTTTCATATGGTGTCATATTTTCACTTTATCAGCATAGTGTTAAAATTGAACTAGAGTTAGGAGACTACTATTATTATTATTATAGTTATTGGATGGGGGCACCATGCACAAGTTTGGTAATTATAGTTTCATTGAGCCTTTTTTTTTTTAATTAGAGGTTACCGCTTGACTTTTTAGCTTACTAAGGCCATATTTGTATATAAGTGATCCATTTAGTGCTCTAAAACCCAATTTTTGAGCTCACTAAGTGAAGTTGAGTGGAGAGGATATGCTTCAAAAAAAAATCCAAACCAGGAGAGAAAGTCCAAAAATTTTGAATAGTGTGTTTTGTTTTCAATTGAACCTAGATTCTTTATGATGTCTTGAGGTAAACTTTTGGCATTTAAAAAGATTAGTAGCCATACTTTGAGTATTAGCCAACCATTATTTTTATGGCAGGTAGCCTAGGGCAAAGTTTACGTTTTGTGAGCTCTCCTTGAGCCACATGTCACTATCTTTAACCTTGATCTTCATAAAGATCTGGCGGTTAAATTTGCTGTATTTATAAAAAAAAGTATACATCAGGTGAGTAATCTTTTCATTTTTGACTCACCATGTTCATTACCACAAGGTCCTTAATGCACCGTAGCTACTTTTTTTTAGTAGCAAGCATGGCTATCCAAGACATTCTTTTTTCAAGACGGACCATAGAGTGTTTATGCATTGACTTGAATTTTATAGAGATATCATTCTACATCAAGGGCGATGTATGGGATCAGTCCTCTTCTTGTGAAATCGTGGAGTAATCTACGAGCTAGAAATCAAGATGCAAGAAATTACCAATGAGAGATGCAAGAAACAACAGAAGATGAACCAAAAATAACAAATTCGAATAGCTACAACAATCAACGATACTTGAATCTTTTCTCAAGTTGAACGATTAAGAACAATTTAAATCGTTTGACATATTTATTCTTGAAGGGCAAGGTGCTTTCGTTAGCGCATGTGTCAACACCATAAGAACTTCGAGAAGAAGTTCATGCTCTTGTATGATTACACAACGATTTTACCTACGTTCAACTACGATTATGACTATTGATATTCAGGTAATATGCCAATATCTTATTCATTCGTGAGACTTATCCTCGACACTAAAATTTTTGGTATTATCTCAACACCAAGAAAAGGCCCCATTCCCTTGGATTATAACTATTTGGGGAAGGAAGCGCACCACCTCCCCACCCACACTATGTGTAATTATAATAATTATATATTACACTCTCCCTCCGTTGTTGGTACTTATTTAGCTTGGACAAATAGCATCTCACTAATGTAAGGGTCCCACGTTGATTGAGTCCTCTCATCACCTAGTAGTGAGCAAGACTATTTTTTTAATGATTATTTTCCATCACGTAATATTTGTAGTTGCATTGAAAGAGGTGCAATTGTGACACTTTACCCCAACATACTTGAATGCTTGTGGCTACCCCTAATCTATGGGCACATTTGTAAGCCTAGTGAAAGGGCATCTCAGGAGAAATGCCTTAGTTTTTATACCTACTTTCAAGGACACAACAATGATACTGACAAATAGACTATTACTCATAATTCCACGATCCCCATAAAATTCAAAAGATTGAACATACTAGAAGCTATTTTGGATGAGTCTAGGACTCAATATTATATCAATAGATCTTTATAAGATTTGGGCTAGTCCTCCCTTATAAGCGCGTGACTTCAATACCAAGCTGGTATCATATAACTATTTTTAATTGCTCGTCCCTTCAAAATTGTTAGTTTTCAATCAGAATTCTTACAACATTCCTCTGTTTTAATGCATGTATCGATGCCAGGGAGTAAGGAAATCCAAGATGGATACAAGATCGAAGGATGACGAAACCTTTATTCATATGGTTGTAGTCCATGCGACAATACTGTATAGATTGTATCACTTGATTCATGTATTTGTTGAGCTTCAACTTCCAAAATATGGACATTATGAAATCAATAATAAATCACCATCCTTGACATTTGCAGGGAGGACCGGGTCCTAATGGACCCTGTGTGTGGTATCTCATGTCCACTACTCTACTCATTTGCTTTTTTCCTTTAAAAATTGAGAAAATATTAAGATGGTGCTTCAATTTAGAGTTGGTAGTTACATGCTTACATGCTTGATGACAAAAAGGCTCTCTAGTGCAAATCACTTTGAGAAACGTTGCTTGTTTTGTCCTTTCAAAAAGTGTGGCATGCCAATCGACGAGTTTCCCAAAGGAAAGATCATAATTCAATTAGATGGAGCGGGTGTAATTGGAGATGGAACTCGTTCACGATAATTCACAGGATGGCCTATAGCTGATGATGAAGCTGGCGGCGAGGGTGAAGTACTGTAATCTTCTTCAATCGCCAATGGAGTACTAACGTCTCCTCTCCACAAACTTTCCTGCAAAGAGCAAACACCCATAAAATTCTTGCTGGAGATCAAGACTGAAAACTTGCAATATTTCTAAGAGAGCAGGAATCCCTACCTTCTGTGGTGAGTTATTTGTCTGTTTATACTTCTGCTCCATATTCGTTGTGCCGCCTACACAATCAAATCTCATCTTGTTCATTGACTGACCTGAGTATAATGCACAATCCCGCAAGAATGGGACGACCACAAGATCCTAAAGGAGACCTGGCCGCTACCTGAAATTAGAAGAGAACGAGCGAGGGCTTCCGAAGACATTAATGTGACGACCAGGAGCCCGAACAAGACATATAGGTTCATGTTCTTCATGTTGCAAAGCGGAGCATATGCGGTCTACCCAGATCTCACCCAACCGGGAAAAAAAAAACGGTGGTCGATTTAATTTGAGCTCGCGGAAAGGAGAGAATGCGAAAAGGAAACAGGAGCGCTGCGGGCAATTGATGATCTGAGAGCTGATATACCTCCCTTTTTAACGCTCGATTGTAGATTGTCGGTTACAGAATAGTCAAAGTGGACAGTAGAAACTTCAAGATCGCGCTCAAGTGTCGTCCTGCAGAGTTTCAAGGCAATGAAGCAAGTGTAGCTAGTAAAAACACGTGTAATAAGTTTGTATGGAAGTACCGCTCTATTTTATACAATCGTTTACGTGCGGAAAAATCCATTTCCTCGTCCCTATCGTCTCTTGGGCGTTCTTCCTTTGCAATTAGCGTCGCCTTCCTTTCAACTGAGGTGTAAAGAGAGTCCGTATTTCTCTGCTTTCGTGTGCCGTTGAGAACACAGCTACTGACAATATATCGAATATTTGACCGGGCATATTTGACCGGGCACAAGTCCTTGTAACATTGATATAAATATACCAAAACTATGCAACAATCCTTGTTTCTCAACAGATGATAGATCCTTCGTCTCAAACGATGACAGGAGCTGTGATGGGGTATGTTCTCTCTCTCTCTCTCTCTCTCTGTCTCTCTCACACACACGGAGAGACACACACGGTCACAACACATTGTTAAAACTTAAAATTGAGTATTCATGAATGGACATGATTAGTTTGTGCTAATAGGTACACACGCTCACACACACACATTGTTAAAACTTAAAACTAAGTATTCAAGGGTCTAATGGATGGACATGATTAGTTTGTGCTAATCAGGTCGATCCCAGTGCTAATCAAGTCTATTCCAATGCTTGTTACTTACTATTGATATGTTTTGATATGTTACTTACTATTGATATGTAAATTGTAATTATTAAAACTTATTATAATAATATATAGGACCAGCAAGATTCTAAAATATTAGATATATTCGACCCTTGAGAACTAGCTGTGAGACTCACTATGCCGGTCTTAATCAACTCGTTGATAGTCTAGTTAAATTTATGTACATGGTATTAATAAGATAGGAATTGAGTGAATGGAATACCTATACTTATGAAATATAATACATAAATGTAATTGACTTGAATCGGATATGAGGCCTGTTGTGCTCGCCATGATCAACTCATTGGTCATCTAGCTAGGCTTGTGTATGTTGGCCTTGATAAGCTTGCAAATTAATATGCTTAAATGCTTTTTGAATTGGTAGAAGCATGCATTTGAGTACAACACATATGTATGAAGAAAGGGCATACAATATTGTGTAGCTACTTGGGAAAATATCATTAACCTTTATACATTTAATTGTATTGAAATCAGTATGTATATGTAGTTGTTAAAATATTTATAAAAGTAGAGTCATTTCATTGTATGAAATAAAATCATGCAATTTTTGTTTACATTATTTATAAGAAGAAAAGAGCATAAATTAGAATAATAGGATATGTTATTGCCATCTCATGCCTATTCCACTAGGCAGATTACCATGTCTATAACCATCTGATTATGTTGGGAGGTCGCAAGATGATTGGATGGTTTCTCTCCCTCAAGGTCTAGCTATCTTATGTGAAATAGAATTAGAGAAATATCATAAAGTAGTTGCACATATTAGTAGTGACGTGCGACTTAAATTTATTATATGTTATCGTAAGAATTTAAGAATATATAAATCTTTATTTAATTATTTAAAAATATCATGGAAAGAAGAAAGGAGAGTAGACAATTATGTAAAACTAGTGGAAAACCCGTGCTCTGCACAATGTGCCTGGAATGGGGGATTTGCACTAAAACGTGATTTGACCAGTTGTTGGAAATGTAGTTTTCAGTGGCTCCAGGGCCGGTTTGGGGGTTTTATCCCACTTCGAACACATTGGCGATGCCAGAATCATCGAATTCTACACAGAAAATCATCTTTTGAAGATCATGTATGTCAAACATAATAAAAGAAGAAGATTTTGAATATGACTTATTTTATCTTTTTACATGGTTTTTGGTAATTTTCCAATGTTCTGTTGGCCCTCTTCTGATTGGACGAGAGCCTATTTTTCTAAACCCTAAAAGGCCCCAAAATGAGCTCCCTTTTATTCCTACTAGCACTAGTGTGAGTATAATATCGACATTTGCCAACAAAGCATGGTGTTGCAAATGATCATAGTGCAGATAGCTGCTTATTTGAGAAAGAGAAGGATGTGGAAAAAGGCCAATTACCATCCCACACCTATTTCAATAGGTAGATTGTCATGTCTAAGGTTCATGGGATTTTCTGTATATAAGTATCTTGCATGACCCATAACTTATGCATTGCTCAACAGAATTTGGCAAACTTTGTCTTCAAGTTGTAGTACACATTGCATACTTGCAGAACATGAGACCAAAAAATTATGGAATAAGTAATTGGAACAAGAAAGTTAAAGCAGTACAAGTGCTATGTTGCATGTGAAGCATGCATCCTGAAGACTATAGGATATAGCAATTTATTAAAAAACATCATAATTTTGTTCTGTACATACATGCAACCAAGTAATCATTCAAAAGTACACTACATGAGCTTCTTCTCAACCCAAGGACATACCTAAATGAGAACATAAGGTATGGGTTAATGGACCTCCAATGTTGTGCTAAAGTGATGCACACTGATTTGAGGGCATGCTCCACAACTTTTCTTTGATTTGTTGAAAACCAAAATGCATTGAAATTATCCAAACTAGTGGAACTACTGCATGGTAGTCTTAACACATTGATAGTTTTTGATATTCGTATCTAGATTCACCCTAAAATGGAAGAAGTTGAAAATGTGCAATTTGTGCATGTGCAAAGATCTTTTAGTAAATCCAACACTATTTACAATTTTGAATTGTTTCTTTTTCCATGCACTTGCTTGCTATATGGCTCATAAGCATGCCAAAGATCATTGCATTCCATAATACATAGCATCAAATTTGATAGCATGCCCTTTGGCCTATTTGTGTTTTGAAGCATTTTAGGCCACATTGCACTTGTTTGGAATATCCAATTCTGCTGATGTATATCGTCGGCCTGACAGGGCTGAAAATTTCACTACTTCCATGAAATTTTGAATTTTCACACCTCTCGCTCATCCAATCTTGGAAAATTAAGTGCTTGCAACCTACCCCCTATAAATGCCTTGCAACCCACATGCACCTCGACGTGACCTTGCATAGACTTTGGTTTAACATTGTCTTTTTTTATGTAAGTCGTCTTCTATTCTTTGCTTTCCTCACAAGTTGGCCTATTTGGGACTATTCTAGAATGATCATGGCCATGGCATTAATCACAACATGCAACTCACCATGGATATGCATAAATTATCTGTGGATCAAATGGAGCGACAAGAAGATTGTACATGCTAATAGTTTCATGTGTGCCGGTGCCCACAACTGCACTAGGTGTGAATCGAATGGCACATCACTAAACTACTAGTCACAGAAAGGCATTGAGCACAGAGTTTGAGATGGCAGATTTAGGCTTGACGCACTACTGTTTAGGGATTGAAGAGCCAGGCAAGATCTTCATCTCTCAGTAGAAATAGGCAAGGAAGATCTTGAAGGCATTTGGTATGTCTGAGTGCAAGGAGATAGCTAGACCTATGGAGGTAAATGCGATGTTGTCTATGGAGGATGCCTCACCACCAGCAGACAATGGGAGGTACAAGAAGTTGGTTGGAAAGCTCATCTATCTGTGCAACACCAGATCGGACATCAGTTTTGCTGTTGGCGTTTTGAGCAGGTTCTCCAATAAGCCCCGGTAGAATCATTGGAATGTAAGGATGCAGGTGCTCAGGTATGTGAATGGCACTCTTGATTATGGCATCACTTATGGTACGGGCACTTCCTTGGCTGGTCATTGTGACTCAAATTGGGCTGGAGATGTTGATTCCAGGAAATCAGTTATTGGATATTGTTTCTCTTTAGGTTTAGGTATCTTCTCTTTGATCAATAAGAAACAACCAACTGTGGCATTGTCTTCTACCAAGGCTAAGTACAAGGTAGCATGTTTTGCTGCTTGTGAAGCAGTGTGGCTGAGGAGGATCTTATGGCACATGGGAGTGCAAGAGGATGAGGCAACTGTGCTGAGATGCGACAATCAAAGTTGCATGGCCATTGCTAAAAAGAAACATGCACGCACAAAACATATAGAGATTCAGCATCACTATGTGTGTGATGTGATGGAGGACAACATATGGAATTGGTCTACTATCCAACAAAGAAAAATGGAGCAGATATCTTCACCAAGGCACTCGGGAAGGATTAGCTTCAGGGTTATCTTTAGAGACTCAGCATTGGGCCGAGAAGGTAGTTCACCTGCAGGTGGACATTGAGGGGGGGTGTTAGATATGCTCAATGCCCCACCCTCTTGGTAACCACTAGTGGTCCAAGGTGCTTAAGTTGTAAGGCCCCCATATGAGGAGAAGCCATGTGTGAGCCCGGGACACTGGATGGATCTTGAATTACATGTCAAATGAGGTCTATCAATGAGACCGTTGATGGTAGAAACATGATTGTGTGGGAACCCCTTATTCTTGCTGGGGCCTGGGGCCCAACTAACCCCCCAGGCGATGGTATAGGGAATATTCTTTGAATATTCCATGGACGACTAGTTGGTTCCACCAATTAGGTTGACTGATCAGCTTCACTGACTAGGTCTGTTCCACTAACTATGTTGATCTGACTACCACCCTCATAGCTATAAAGAGGCAACCTCCCTAGTCCATTGCACCAGATCAGATCTTCTAGTAGTGATCTTCCACTTAGTAGCTCTTCACCTAGTATCTGTCTAGATCACCATCTAAGCTCCACTGTGGGAGCACACGGATGGACGAAGCCATCTGTTGAGATATCGAGCTCCACTCGTGATATGCCAAGGTGACCATTGTGCATTTATGTCACCGACTTGTTAGCTGCAGATGCGGTTGGTACACCACCCATGAATAATAGCTGGATGATAGCTATCCTTATCTACTCTAGTTCGTGGCTCAGTTAGTATGCCACCTTAGTTAGCTGAGTTTGGTTTGAGACCCACATATAGGGTTCTCCTATTTCTTTGTACTAGAGTTCTTTTGGCTTTCACAACTAAGAAGAGGAAAACTGTTTTAAGCCTCCACCTTTGTGTGTATTCCCCCATTGTGTATGTGAGAAAGCTGCAAGTGAGACTCCTTCTTTCTCTCCCACTATCTTCACACCATCATCTATACTACATCAGTATTGAAGGAAAATTTTGTTCCTCTCCAGTTTGTTGTGTACTCTCTATTCTTTGTTCAGTTTTTGTTCCACTGCGTCGTGTCATTTAACATGGTATTAGAGCCCAGGTGGCTCTAAGGATCGAAGAATAGATGAGAGGCAAGGGCTTCAATACCATATGGAGTGATGGCAACACGAAGCGGCTCAACAGGAAGTGCCTCGAGTTCAGTAGCTGCTGTTGCACCAACAATCTAGGCATTGAGGAATCGCCCACCAGCCTTTACTGAAGGCAAGCTAGATGGTTCAAACTACACTCTGTGGAAGTTTAAAATTACTGTTACTCTGGATTCATATGAGCTTCTGGAGACAGTACTGGGGACTTACCCAAAACCAGAAGGAACCCCCGACCTAGCGAATTCGGGGAGTATGATACCTCCTAATGCCAACCTTCTATGAGCATGGAAATGCAAGAATGCAGATGCCCTGTGAGCCTTGGTTACAAGTACTATTGATAGTGTTTTGACCTTGATTCCTTGATTTAGTATACATCTAAGGAAACTGTGGCCTGGAACATGTTGAAGAGTCAATATGAGACGCAGAATCAGACAAAGATCCAGAACCTGGAGAATCAGCTCACAGCTAAGAAGTTTAATGAAGGAGACATAGTGGAGGTGTTCATAACCTAAATTAAAAATTTGTGTGACTAGATGGCTGGTGCTGGGATATAACAGACTAGCAAAGAGCTAGCTCGATGATGTCTCCGCATATGTCCACCAAGGTTTGATGGACTAGTAACAGCGCTTAACACTTAGGTGAGACACAACCATTGTCATTTCAATAGTTCTATGCTTTACTTATGGAGGAGGAATTGAGGCTTAAAGCTTGAGATGGAGGTGGCCATTGGGATGCTGCGTTTTCTACCACTGTAAAAGGCAAAGGTGATTATTCCACCAAAGGTGAGTCCTCTACTAGTGGTGATAAAAAGAAGAAGGGAGGCAAGAAGAAGTTTCAGGGAGAATGATTCTACTGCAAGAAGAAGGGCCATGTGATTGCAGATTGTTGGGTCAAGAAAGCAGATGAAAAGAATGGTACCCTGAAGAAGACAGATAAGGGGAAAGAGACAGCTAACATAGCAGAAGTAGAGTTGGATCTATTTCTAGCCATTGAGAAAGAGTGTTCCTCAGTTCAAGAAGCGTCAACCATAGATTCATGGGTGTTGGATAGTGGTGCCTCTCGTCACATGACCTGTAAGAAGGGTCTATATTGTTCCATGCAACCTCTATAGGAACCCATCACCACGACGGTTGGAAATAATGCAAAATGCCTAGTTGAGGGTACTTCATTTGTTTTTGTAAATGGAGATGTTAAGAAACTATCTAATGTGCTGTATGTTTCACAAATCAAGAGAAATTTGCTATCAATTGCTTCCATAACTGACCTTGACCATGAGGCGAGGTTCAACAAGACAGGAGCAAAAATTTTGGATAGTGTTGGCAATCTTGTTGGCATAGGATTAAGGAGGAACAACCTGTATGAGCTAAGTGCTCTTACAGCCACCACTAGAGTGGGCACAAGCAGACTTTGGCACGAAAGATTTGGCCACATCAGATTTGTAGTGCTGAAGGAGATAGAGAAGCAAGGTATGGTTGCTCACTTACCTGCAGTAGTAGAAATCAAAGAACTGTGTGAAGCTTGCACGATGGGCAAGCAACAGAGAAAGGCATTCCCACAAGAAAGCAAGAATAGAGCAAACGCTCCTCTAGAGTTGGTGCATGTTGACTTGTGTGGTAGGATTCCTACACAGGCCTTGGGGGGATCTTCCTATTTTTTATTGATTGTTGACGACTATAGTAGGAAGATGTGGGTGTACTTTCTTCACAAAAAGCTCAAGCTTTTGGTAAATTGAAAGAATGGCTACAGCTTGTTGAAAGTGAAACAGGGAGTAAAGTGAAGAAAATCAGATTGGATGGTGGTGGTGAGTTTGTTTCTACAGAGTTTGGAGCTTTTTGCAAGAGCAAAGGGATCAAGCAACAAATGATGACACCACATACGCCTCAGTAAAATTCAGTTGCTAAATGCTGAATGTGTACCATCGTGGAGATGGTGACATGTATGTTGAAAGGTGCTGGACTACCAAACCACTTTTGGGCTGAGGCTGTCAATACTGTGTTTACATCCTTAATCATAGCTATATAAAGGCACTCAAAGGTAAAACACCACATGAGGCTTATAGTGGTAAGAAGCCATCTATCTCCCACTTTAGAACGTTTGGGTGTGAATGCTATACGCATGTACCATACAAAGAGAGAAACAAGCTACAACCAAAAAGCACTTCGCCAATGATTTGAAACTTTAAAAAACAATATATGAAAAATTTTGCCAATATATTATAATACTATATTACTATACCTTTGATAAAAACATCCCTGCTCAAGATATTTATGCATCATACTTTAAAGATGTTTAATGAATGCTTTCAAGCCTTTCCTTTCATCTATGTCAAGTGATTTGTTTTTTGCAAGAACAAATCTAGTTTCCTCCAATGGAATTATTTGTTGTAATAAAGCATATGACTCACTCCATTTATGATCTTTATCTACTGAGTAGTGCTTCCATTACATCACTGGAATATTGTTATGCATGTGAAACTGAAAGTAGTGTGGATTTGTGTGTCCTATTAGGACATCATCTCTTGCTTGTAAATGTGGCTCTATGAATGCTCTCCAATCTACCATCCTCTCTAAGATAGCCACTTCTGATTCTTCCTTGCGAGACCCTTCAATTTTTTTCCCAATTCAAAATAGCATATCCTCCATTGTCAAAATGTCCATTGACTTCAACTCACCAGAGATAACACTGAAGATTTGATCTATGTCTTCATGTGTATGGCCTACAAGAAGAAAGCCAACTTCCACTTCTTCAAATATTTTCAAACCAACCAGCATAGAGCATAAAGCAAATATATATTTATTCTTATTCTCTCTCCAACAATTATCAGCTTAATGTGTTAGGTAAAAATCCACAAGCATCTTTGACCTTTCTTATTGCTTTCATGATTGATGTAACAACCTGGTTACTATCATGGTCACGCAAACTATGCATCCATACATCACAAAAGATTCGGTGTCCATGTACTAATACTCCACACAAGTGTGTTTTTAGTCCACATTTGCCCTCCAATGCCAGTGGGATATGTGTATATCGTGGCAAAGTTGTTGTATTCTGGTCCATGCCATCAATGGTGATGCACATGGACTTATCGACATGTGAAATACCTTCATCTCTCCAAGAAGTATACAACTTTCGAGCATCCTGCACATGACGTAAATGGATTGATCACCACTTAATATATCTTCCTCGCTGCTGCTCACATTTACTATGTTCAATGGCATTTTTTAATTAATCACATGTCTTACATTTTTGACATCCTTTGCTTTGATGGTATCTTGACATGGCAAAAATCTCTATGCCAAATTTTGTACAAGGTTGACCGTGAAATCATGCTCTCGTCTCTATCTTGTAAAGTTTTATCGACAGTTTCTAGGATGACCTTCTTTGTCATTCCCAAAGGAAGATGTTGTTGACATTCAACACGTCCATCTAGCATTGTTTGTTGAAGATGAGGCTGTGGTAATGCATAGGTTGCATTTATAGTGCTTCCATGGCATTTAAGCTTATAGGTATTTCCATGAATTGTATGAACCACTTTTTCTTTCACCTTTGCCTAGATGGTCCAGTATGTGCCATGTGATAGTCCAATTAACCATTGATATCCTCGATTGCAAATGGGTCTCTCATTAACCATGGGTTTCAATGTCTTACAGTGTCTTATGCTCAAATCTTGATCAGTGCCTTGATGAAGAAAGCATGAAAACTCTTGAAGAAGATAGTTTTGTCTATTAGGCGCTTTCTTACTCCAAATACCAAGGCGTACGGCTCCATAATCATCTTTCCCAACTTTTCTAATGCAGAGTCTCTTGCAACAAACTTGCATATTCTCCTCGGATAGCATTACATGTCTCTTTAGTTCTGGAACTGATGCCATGATTCTTTTCCTCTTCACACTCACATACTTTCTTTTTGTAAATAGTGTCTTGCGTTTTTCAGTTGTAAGACCATCAAACCTCGAATCCATTTCCCTTGAATCTTCATCTCTATAATCAAATGCTATGTGGGCTTGAGAATTATTTGATGCCTTATAATATCTTGGAAATGGCAATCTGGTAGACATGTCCATTGATGTCAATTTGTTGCCAATGCCTCTTGAATTTTGTGGTTCAACTCTTTCTTCTTCGTAACTCAAGATTCTCCCATCTATATTCTCTGGCATGCTAGTAATAATATTACGAACAACATGACAAGTCTCAGACTCTCTACCCCCTTTGCCCTGCATTCGAGTGGTAACATCATGATCATTGTCACTAATATCATCAATTCCTATTATTGCGTCACTTATCCCATCGATCTTTGCGTGTATTTTTCTTTGTGGTCCCATCTTATTATTCTCAACACAAGACAAGTCTTCTATATCAGTAAGCATGTTTGAGTCACTTGCAACACAAGACAAGTCTTCTATATGAGTGAGCCTGTTCGAGTCACTTGCAACACAGAACAAGTCTTCTATACCAGGGAGCCTGTTCGAGACACTTGCAACATAGGACAAGTCTTCTATACTAGTGAGCCTGTTCGATTCACTTGCAACACAAGACAAGTCTTTCATACTAGTGAGTATATTTGAGTCACTTCCAACACAAGAAATCTTTTTTGCATCAACATCTGTTACTATAATGTCCTCAATACCTATGAGCATGCCACTATGATACTCTTGATGACTACTATAGCTTCTTATCAATTTGGATCCCATTTGTGTTATAGTCCTTTTCTTTTGATAATATTATGTTGTGTCTTCCATGACATTGAAGGAAACTGGCTTGAGCAAACTTGATTTCAAGAAAGCTAACCCCCATTTACAAGTAATATAAACTTGTAGATGAGACGTAGTATTATGAACGTCTAGATGTGAAGTACTATCCATTGCATTTTGAATGACACTTGCAGTAGTCAACTTAATTATCTCCACTATATAGAGAAAACTCTAAGCATATTAAAGTTGCCAATTGCTAAAACTTCTTCGGAGCAAGATAACATCTCTACTTTTTCCCCCTCAAAATAAGTTTTCTTGATATCTTAAAAGTATGTCTTTGGAACAATTTATTCTTGGTCCCAGAGCATTCTGTGTGCTTGCATATCAAATATGTCACATTGTAAGATATCTCCCAATGTTTCAAAGTCTCCATGTGGATCTTTTAAATGTACTTCAAGATTTACAACGTTGGTGATTATCACTACACATCTTCTCTCACCACAACGTTGGGAATGACACACATTCATAGGATCAAGACTATGAATTCGTCCAAAAGCCACCACTTCATTCTTCTTTTATAACACCACATCCATACCCTCTGTTAGGGTAAATACCTGTTTTATGTACAAAAATAGATTAGCAACTCAAAAAACGACACAATAAATAATTATTGAGCTTATTATTACTTAATAACTTTTATATCAAAACTAGCAGAGAAGGCATTAAACCTAAACCCTATGTCCTAAACTTTAAACAATTAATACCAAAACATCTTAACCACCGTAAATCCTAAACCTTGAACATTTAATCACTAAACCCTAAACCCTAAATCCTAACTCCTAAACACTAAATCCTAAACCCTAAACCCTAAACTCTAAATCCTAAACCCTAAATCCTAAATCCTTAACCCTAAATACTAAACCCTAAATCCTAAACCCTAAACCCTAAACTCTCACCCTAAAATACAACCAAAATTTAATAAATTTTTTTTATTTGTGCAATATGTTTGATATATCCACCAACTTGTTGCACGTGCAATAGTTAAGGGTGCACCCAACCTTTTGTAAAAATCAAGGAATTTTCTTTATTTGTGCAACAGGTTGGATATACCCCCAACTGGTTGCTCAAGCAATAGGTTGGAGTGCACCCCCAACCTATTGCTTGAGCAATAGGTTGGAGAATATATCCAACCTGTTGCGCAAATCAAGAAATTTCTTGATTTGTGCAATAGGTTGGATATATCCCCCAACAATTTCTTGATTTGTGCAACAGATATATCCCCCAACCTGTTGCTTGATTAAAGCAACAGGTTGGGGTCACCATTTCTTGATTTGTGCAACAGATGGGGATATATCCAACCTGTTGCACAAATCAAGAAAATTTCTTGATTTTTGCAATAGGTTGGGTGAACCATTAACCTATTCCACTTGGGAGATATATCAAACCTATTGCACAAATTGAAAAAAATCATTAAATTTTGTTGTATTTTAGGGTTAGGGTTTAGAGTTTAATATCTAAGGTTAAGGATTTAGGGCTTAGGATTTAAGATTTAGTATTTAGGGTTTTGGGTTTATGATTATGGTTTTAGGGTTTAGGGTTTAGGACTAAGGGTAGGATTTAGGGTTTAGGGTTTAGGATATAGGGTCTAGGGTTTAGGGTTAAGGATTTAGGGTTTAGCGTTTAGGGTTTAGGGTTTATGATTATTATTTTAGGGTTTAGGATTTAGGGTTTAGGTTTTAGAGTTTAGGGTTTAGGGTTTAGTATATAAGGTCATGAGCTTAAAGTCTAGAATCTAGGGTTTAGGATCTAGAAATTAGGTTTTAGAATTTAAGCTATAGGGGTTAGTGTTTAGGGTTTAGGGATTAGAACTGTTATATAAGTTTAAGAGCTTAGATTGTATAACCTAAGATTTAGGGAACTTTAGGATTTAAGATTTAGGGTGTAAGATTTAAGGTATATAGACTATATAAAATATGCATTCCAAAGTATTTAGTTTAGATATATATAGACTATATATTATATGCTTTCCAAAGTGTTTTGTTTATATCCAATATGAGGTACGATCCTTTGCAAAGGCTTTACTTTAAGTAATTATAAGTCTACCTAGTCAAAGTATCCTATTGATTTTTATATAAAATATGCATTCCAAAGTATTTAGTTTAGATATATATAGACTATATATTATATGCTTTCCAAAGTGTTTTGTTTATATCCAGTATGAGGTACGATCCTTTGCAAAGGTTTTACTTTAAGTAATTATAGGTCTACCTAGTCAAAGTATCCTATTGATTAGGGACAAGCACATAGGCTAAAAGCACACCGATTTATATTTTCTTACATTCATGCTGCATGGTGTATCAGAAGAAACGAAGAAGTATGTGATAAGAAATATTCAGAAAAAATGTATTCCATATCATGGATTCATACCATGGATATCTGGTGGTTGCTAAAGTAGAAAAATGATATGGATTCAATGATACTGTAGTTTTGTGCAAAGCCTTAAACAAAGTTTAAGGCTTTTGCAAAGTATTACATATATTGTAACAAAGATAAGTAAGTATGCTAAACCTGTTCCAGATTCTATGGTTTTAAATACCTACCTTATAAATACATTCTCTAATTCTTCATTCTTCGAGTAACAAGTATTATACACATGGAAGAAAAGCATATATGCTAAAAGCACGTGTGTAAAATTTAATATTTCCTTATTTTTTAAATTAATTCAATTCTTTGATTGTCTACCTTTTAAAAATTTTAAGGTTATTAATATATAATATACATAATTTTAAATGTTATTAATATATATTATTAATAATTTATATATTTATTTAAATTTATACAATAATTACATTATATTTATATTAATTTTTAAGTTAATAATGTATATTTTTATTAAAACTAAAATTTAATATCTAGTTAATAGCAAGAAGATTATTGTAGAGATTTTCCATATTAAGAACTATCTTACAAATACATTCACTAATTCTTATTTGTTTGAAGAATACGTATTATATAAAGCACATATGCTAGAAGACCTCCCTTTCAAAAATATTTTCATTGTTATATTTTTTTAATTAATGTATTTATATATTTTTTTAATTTATTTATTTATAATAACTATATGATATTTATATTAATTTATAAATTAATAATATATATTTTTAGCAAATTTATATTTTAACATTAGTTAATAAAAATTTATTATATTATGGAGTAAAAATGTTGTAAATGGATTTCCCATATTAATAAAGTATCGTGAGAAGAGTTTTTGGAGAGATTTGTGGTTAAATTTTGTTTTGAAGTTGTTGCGTACATAATAGGTAGGGAGGTCTAAGTTGTTGTGAGGTTGAGAGAGAAATTTGTAATAGATTATTTTCTTTTCTTTTTTTTTAAAAAATTGTTGCATGCCCAACATTCTCATTTTTTGTTTTTGAATGCTTTGCAAAAAAATATGGCTTCGAGTTTTGGTTCCAAGGTGTCTGTCAAATATCTTGAACATGCTTGGTATTTTATGGAGCACAAATCAAAGTATTTTTTGGTGATCACTGCGAGAATGTGTCAAGCGTGAAATATTCTCCAAAGGTAGTAAGAAATGGTGGCATGCTCTCAACCATCAACATTAAAGAACAATTTGATAGAAGTTATGTACAAAGGGAAGAATGACGATGTGGTCTTCAAGTTACGAGTTACCCACAAGCACTTCTTGAAGCCCTTACCAAATTCAATTGAAGGATCCCAAGAATTACTTAGTGCCTTGGAAGCATTGAAGAAAATGTGGGATGCATTTCCAAGTGGTGGTGTTGTACCTTCAGCAGTAGCAATAAGTACACCATCTATAATATGTAGCCCTCAAGTTATACTGCCAATATCTGTGGCGATAACTACGATATCTCCGGCAAGAGTAACTACAATATCTACAGCAGTAACTACAGTATCTCTAACTGTACCTACACCATTGGCTGCTGCAACTACAGGAACAAGAAGGAGTGATCGTGGAGCAGATTCAAGTTCCATAGCTATTCCCAGAAAGAGAGCCAAATAACTCCTACTCCACATGCAGATCGTTCAAGTGCACGTTATTTAAAACCAGGTGAAAATTTGGATAGTGATGATCAGGAGGATCCACAAAAAGAAGATACAAGTCTCACAGACTTTTCTATTAGTGTGGCAGACTTACATCCTCCAGAGGATGAGCGGTACATTTGGGGATTTTCACAATTCAGCGTGGCCACAATGCTTATTGATCCAACTTCGTTGTTCACAAATCAAAGAAAGCTAGATAAGACATTTGCATGCAAATTGTATGAAGATACGAGGAAAACAAGAACTCTAGTTGCCACTAATATCACTCTTCGTCCTATGGCATTTAAGAGACTTCAAGAAGATGATCCTACATTGCTTGATGTCACATTTCAAAAGCACGTTACTTTTTTGATGCTTTTGAGAACTTTAGGAGGAGTGACTTTGTTCATGGTCGGAGAGGCTTTGTACCAAAGCCGATATGAGACTGACATCAAGAAGAGATACATGCTGGCAAAGAATAGATTATTGGAAAGATGTAGGTTTGAGCCCATTGATGGCCAACACTTTTGTGAAGCTTGCAGGATCGCCCTTGATGAGGGAAGAAAAGGAAACTTGCCACAGATTGAGTGGATGGAAAAGTTTTAACAGGTCATTTGTCATGTATGCATATTTAACAATGACTCAAAGTACATTCTAGAATCAGAAAGGTTGAATTCTGCTCCACTTAGGTTGAAAAAAAGCTCTTCTCTTTTTAAGATCCTGATAAAGGCAAGGGAGTTATGGGTGGGCTATGGAAAGCCACAAACAGTGAAGGGTAGGAGACCTACATCTGAGTACGTGGCAAAGAGGACTCGGTTCTATAGATGCTTGAAAGGTGTTGTAAGCAATATGCAAGGCGTATCAAGTAATAAGGTTGAGGCAAAGAATCTGAACACTGCCATTGCAAGATACAAGGATGTTACTTGCATTGTCTTCCACGAGGACTCAGTGTTTCAAAGCATGGTGGATGTTTGCCAAGCATATGAAACAGGAAAGATATCCTTTGAGGCACCAGAGCACACTACAACTCAGAGGAAAGAAATAATGAAACCAATGTCTATTGTTTGGTGGAGAGCATTAAGGTTTGTTCCAAATGCAATAATAGAAGAAGTATGCAAGAAGATCCTAAGCGGTGACTGCTTCTTTGGAAAGAAGAGCAAGCATAGCAACTTGGATGAAGTGGTCACCGGAATGATTCAAAGTGAAGCTGCTCTCTTGGCACTATTGTTTTTATTGAAATCTGATGATGAGTTAGCTGCTGGTGGCAAGTCGATTGATGTGGATAAGAAGGAAGCACTTAGCCTAGGTCAACTCCTTGATAACACATGGGCTAGAAAGTGGTTGGCTTGAATGGATGCAGATGCCACACCAACAAAGGATCTAAGAGCTAAAATGCCAAAGGTTGTTGAGACAGAATATATGGACATCAAGAAAAAGGCCTTGCAGTCCACTGCCCAAGGTAGAGCAATTGGTGGTTTAGATGATGGTTCTCCATTTAGCTTCTCCTATGATATCTTGCTTTCAGAGAATGATACAAATTTTGCACACATGCGAAATTGCTACACCAAGGTAGAGATGTAAATGTTATTGATACCCCCCATTAGATTGAGTTCTTTGACACATATCATAGTTGCACTACCTTCTTTGAAGAGGAAAATGTCGAAGAAGAGGGTAGTGAGTCTCAGGGTGATGATTCTAGCTCAAGTGATGATGAGGATGAAAGCTCTACATCTGATGACTTATGCCGAGAAGAAATCCACACAAAGAATAAGGGTGATCAATTGTCAACTAGAGTCAAGGAGGTTCCACTTATCATATAGGAAGGCACGCAGCAGCAACAAGTAGTAGTATAGCACATCGTAGGAAAAGGTAAGGCTAAAGAGGTGGAAGCACTTCCCTTGAAATTAAAAGTGAGGAAGGCACCCTTGATCTTGGGTGAAGGACATGCAAGTGGATCAAGCAAGGAAGCTTTACCCAAAGAAGGTATGGACGAGGCAAAGCATGACTAGGAGGAGTTACCACGAGGCATAGATGGTTCTTCAGCCATGACCTTATAGACTCCAGAGCAACCTCTAGTCAGGAACCTAGTAGCTAGGACCCTACTCACCAAGAACTTGATCATGAGACTCTAGAGCAGCCTACTAGTCAGGTGCTTGGAACTAAAGAGCAAACTACTAGGCAGGACGATACTAGCTAGGACCTTGCTACTAAGACTCTAGTCTTAGAGTAGCCTTTTAGTTAGGACCCTAGTAGTCAAGGGCGCATTGAGGACATTGGTACTGTCTTGGAGCACCCTATTAACCAGGACCCTGGTAGTCAAGGGCCTGGCATTGAGGACATTGGTACTAACGAACCTAATGGCTGATGGCTTTGTAATCACAAGTTTTGAACTTCGCAAGTTTTGAACTTCTATGTAAAGCGAATATCTAATAAAAAGTCAACTACATTTTTTATTTCCTTACTCTCATTATTGTGTATAAAGATCGATTATGAGGTCCATTTTATACTTAATGGTGTATTTTAAACTTTATGTCAATGTATTTTTATAGTTAAGGGTGTTTTTTAATACCAAGTGAGGTGTATATGTACACTTACACATAAAAGGATTTATGTACACTATCTTTCTAAGGGGTTTATGTACACCACCTTTCTAAACGAAATGGACATAAAGGTGTGTGCACACCACTTATACATAAAAGTGTTTATTTACACCACCTTTCTAAGGTAGCTCAATTCATAAGAAGTTATGAGGTTTATGTAGACCACCTTTGTAAGAGATTTGCTTATGCATTGATGTTCTTAGTACTTAATCACCAAATCTTTTGTTTTGAGTTGTCAAATCTAGTTCAAAAAACAACATTACTAGTATATTCAAAAATTTTGGACTGTTTTTTAGTCCATTTCTCAAATTGGACTTTACACAAGTCCAAATATTTTGAATAGTGTGTTACAAGTTTTCCATAAGCCATGCAGATTACGAGCATACATCCATTACATTAAGGCCCATTTTAGGTCTCCATTTTTTAATTAAAAAATTAGAGAAAGTTCCTGGCTTTATTAAGGGGGATGTCAAGCCCAAAAAAGGCTTTATTACAAAACTTGGCCAGCAAACAAGGGCACTCAGGCTATGGCTGACATTGTTGCATGTAGCAACAAATATGTTACACTCATATGGATCTTCTTACATCAAGAAGATATTGCCTAATTAGAGAGACCTTTTTTACTAACCATCCACCCTAGATCTACTACCCTTGCTTTCAAACTAGCCAAAATGGTTGATTCCCAATAACCCACATTAATTCCTTGTTAGCAAACCACATGATTCCTAAGAGACTAAATATCACTAACTACAATAGCTTGCAAATAAGGCCAACAGGCCGTAAGAGTCGACACGAAAGGCCATTGGGTTAGCAATCAAAATGGTCTTCCAATTAGAGCCCAGGCCATCATGACCACCATAATGTGTATTGTTCCTCTAACCTATTCTAGGTCCCATGTGCCATAGGGCAGGTCCATGAGAGTTGTCTGATGAGCTCTGATGACTTCCCTCAAAGGGGGTAGATTGGGTTGATTTTGATTTGCTAACTTGCCAACTCTCCCCGAACCGAGAGCCATTAATGTAATTTTTCCAGAGAAAGAAGAGCGCATATATGCATGCATATATATATATATATATATATATATATATGTATATATATGTATGTATGTATGTATGTATGTATGTATGTATGTATGTATGTATGTATGTATGTATACATGTGTGTGTGTGTGTGTGTGTGTGTGTGTGTGTGTGTGTGTGGCTTTGCTAGCTTGGCATCCCATCCATATTTCTCCAAATCTAGCATGCCACTACCTAGAGCCATGTCTTGGCCAAAGGCTAACCTACAATGAGTAGACAATATCTTACCCGAGTAGAACTTTTCAAAGGTAGGTTCTACCCAATAGCCATTGGTTCATCTACCACCTAGAAGCTTGATGGTCGCAGTTTTGGGACCCACTCCAGAATAGCCAAATCAAAGATACCTCAAGGTCATCCATAGCACATTGCACATGAAGAACTTCCAGTAGGATTCAATCTACCTTGCTTGGATCTCAAATTTTGGACCAAACTTTTACCCATTCCCAAAAAATACTATTGGCACATGGCAAGCTGAAGCTAGAAAATAATTCACTTGTAGTAATAATCACCTTAGTCCACCAAATTCCCTCACTTAAACTTGCATCACCATGAAGGCCTCCATGACCTTTCCATGTAAGAAGTCCTATACATCATGTAAGAAGTCCTATACACAATTTTAATGTGATAATCAGAGTAGAATTAGAATTGAGCCCACAATTTACAAGGGAAAACCAAAACAAATCCAATCATATCAAGAGAATCCATTCCACGACCCCACGTGACCACTTTTCCTTCGCCATTCTATATAAACCACTTAGCAATATAGGCATAGGGTGAATTGCATATAAATAATCAAGGGAACTATTTCTCAAGCAATGCAGCATTTCTTAGGTCGACATCTATAAGAAAGCCTAGGCCTCCTTGTAGCTTTAGGGATTTGAGAGACTCCCAAGGTCATTGCATTCTCTACCTCTCCCCTCATTTTCCCATAACAAACACAACAAGGAAAAGGGACCATAGGCACGTTTCCAGATGCGTTTTTTGAATTAAAATAAAAAGTGATAGTGCATCTATTAGCACATCCACAGACCTGCATCTAAACGCGCGTCTATATAACAATGAGACGTGCTAATAAATGCTCTACAAAAAATTTATTTTAGAAAAACAAAATGTTGCATGGTTGCAGGAATCCCATTTCTACAGTGTGAAATGGAATTCCTACATCCAACATCATTTTAATTTGCACGATTTTGCACACGTCTATAGCTATTGGTAATTCGTTATATATTATTAAATAAGTTAAGGGAAGAAGTACTGGAATTTGGAGTACATATATTATTAAACAATCATATACAAGCCAACGGTTACAATTCTGAATAAAACATTACAACTCCAAACATTTACATCACAAAGCATTCATTGATAAAACTTTGCCAAAAAAATAGAGGAATTCATAGCCCAAAAAGTATTTGTATATACATATAGCACGAACCCAAGCCAATTGTGGCTTCCAGTACAAAAAAGAATACTAGCTAGCTAGCACTACTTCTAGCACTACTTATATGACTAATCAGAGGCATCCTCATCAATGCTCCTACCACCCTCAGAGCCTTCTTTGTTGCCTTCTTCCTCCTCAATACCCCTAGGAGCTTGTAAGCGAGGGACAACATGTATCACTTTATGAAAAATCAAATCTTTATTTACAACATTTACATTTTTTAAGTACTTTTAAATACCTATAAGGGTGTTCCAGTAGCCCGGCTATACTACTCCTCAGTAAGCAACCCCTCATCATAGAAGTGCCTCTAAGTAGATCGCCTGCCATGTCCCGATGGTAGGATGTCTCAGTAGGAGTAGGGTATCTGCCCACGATATCAAGTTGTAAGATGACACAATTTACAGAGGGGTTAGAACAAAGGAACAACCTCCTAATAAACCACATAAACACAATATAATTTCAGATTAATACTTACAAATTGGGCCTCCCATGATGCAATACCCCCTGCTTCAAAATGTGAGGATTCATATCGCTCCATCTGGATCTATCATGCCTCCATGTACTATAGAGACTGGGGTCCTATTTTGCTAGCTTCATGGCTTTCTTCCACTCGCGCTTATGAGCGGACCCTTGGTGGTTGTCCTTACTCTCTCCTGGCAATCTCGGCCAATGCCTACCTCTTTAGCAAAGACCTCTTATTGGCAAGAATACTGGTAATATTTGTCTTTGCCCATTTGTCAATGAACTCATGACATTCTAGATAGGGATTGGGATATCTCTTACATAAAGTATTGATGGTATCCTCATCCAAACTTTCTTTCTAAGCTTTTTGAATGGAATAAAGAAATCTTTGTAGTTTTTATGAACTGCAGAGCACATGAAGGACATGACGCGCTTCCCTCATGCATCTTGTAAGATGCTGCCCACCTCAGTGATATCACAGTACATTGTACCATTACCCTCTGGCACGTCTATATCTGAATCATCCCCGCCCCCAAAGCACTGTGCCATGCATCCTGTGCCATGACTCGCCCTGTTGCTACATCATGACGAGCTACATAAAGTATTGATGGTATCCTCTTACGTAAAGTATTGATGGTATCCTCATCCAAACTTTCTTTCTAAGCTTTTTGAATGGAATAAAGAAATCTTTGTAGTTCTTATAAACTGCAGAGCACATGAAGGACATGACGCCCTTCCCTCATGCGTCTTGCAAGATGCCGCCCATCTCAGTGATATCACAGTACATTGTACCATTACCCTCTGGCACGTCTATATCTGAATCATCCCTGCCCCCAAAGCATTGTGCCATTCATCCTGTGCCATGACTCGCCCTGCCACTACATCATGACGAGCTACTATGATGGGCACTTGCGTCTGGAGAAGGGGCTCCTGACTGCACTGCAGTAGGCATGCAGCTCCATGATTTGAAAGGGTCTCCCTTCTAGACGGGAGTAGGTTGGCGGCTGTATGATCTATGGAAGCGACTCCTAACTACATGGGAGAAGGCTGGCAGCTCTGCCTTCTATTAGGCTATTGCAAGATTGTCACTAGTGCTACCAATTATTTTCAAGATATAGTGCTAGACATGGTGGTGCCTATTCTTTGCTCAACAAAATATGACACTACATTTTGGAGTTGTTGTGTGCTATGGAGGGCATATTAAGTCCCCAGTATGTACATTTTGTGGTTTTATAAGTTATGATTAGTCACCTCATATGGTACATTTATCTTCAACTAGCTCATTATCTTATGCTCTGTAACATATGATTATTTCTAATGTATAAAATTGAATCTTGATGACGTTGAGTATGATGGCATGCTAGAGGATGGATTCGATAGCATCCTATATACATGATGATGAACCACCACATTTGATCAATGAATATGATAGGCATAGAAATGTGCAATAGACAACTTTAGTACAAAAGAAGGACTCTAATTTATGAAAATACAATGTCATAGGAATGTGCAATAGACAAATTTAGTACAAAAGGACTCTAATTTATAAAAATACAAATGTCTCTAGGCTTTCTACAAGTTCAATATGAAAGAAACGATTCAAGATTACAACTTTTCACATAAATAAATCCCCTCCTGTACTAAAATTTATCTTCTAGTATGCATGTGATACTCTTTCAACAATGATTTTGTTTAGTGGGATTCTTTCATAATACAATATAAGATGCTCACAAGTTATCACATTGCCTGAGCTGCTTGCTTTAAGATTGGATTACCAATATGCCATACATGCGTTAATATGTGTTAAATGATTGCCTCTATTTAGCAGTGATAATTTTAGATACCATGTCAGGTGTCCAAATTGTACTCATAAAGAATTGGGTAGTTTTTGAGACATTATATCTTGTGTTTCATAAATAAATTACCAGATTTAGTCAACTAAAATGCATAAACTAGGTCTTCAACATTCTCTAGGACCACTGTATCAACTCATCCAAATTGCACTCCGTAAAGAATCGGGTAGCTTTTGAGACATTATATTTTGTGTTTTCTTAAATAAATTACATGTACAAGAAAACTTCATGAAGATAATCAATATATTTTAGTATCTTTTATGCTACCATAAAGGAAGATGAAGGCAAGATACATGGGGATGATATGAGGAAAGACAATGAGTGTTGAGATGATGCACAAATAAAAATATTTGTTGATATAGTACATTTAGCTCTATGAATACGTAAGAAGGAAAAACTAGTAAAAACATTTATCCACCAAATATACAAACATGTATTGATAGATGTAAAACTTCTACACTATGATCATAATCTAAACAACACTATAAACTTGATCATTCAGTAGTATTTGCTGAAGGGCATAGGTAATGCATCTATGTATCATTCTATAACATGTAGTATACAAAGGCAAATTATCATTGATTAATTAGTTTTAAATGCATGGTAGACAACCTAGGGGTCGTAACATGTGTGCACATGGTCACATCTTGACAAAAAATTTTGAATTGGAAACATATCAAGCTACAACAAAATACATCTTGTCTATCTCATGACCATATTGCTCCTTTAACGCTCCTCAAACCCACAATTTATTTGCTATATACAACCTTTGGTGCTATTTATCAACCTTGGTATATTATTAGGTGCATGGGGCATTCCATCCTTTATAGTGTTGACTTAATCAAAACCACTCGTGTCAAATATGAAAAAATTTCATTTCTGATTACATTACTTCAAGTATCAATATACCATGGCTCCTACTACGTATTACTTAAGAAACATACAGTCATACTTTCGTAGGGGTTTGTTGTATGATAGTTGTTGACTTGCTATCCCTTTTATTTCTTCATTCTTGAGTGATGTTTTTTCCCCAAATATCTAAATTTTAAATTGAATCCCTACAAGAAGGTCCCTGTTTTCCTAATTAGCACTACTTTGGTAGCATAACCGGACATAAAAGTGTCCTTTTGAGGTTTTGGCCAAAAAATTTACAAATTGATGTCCATGTGTTTTTTGGTGATTTCCTCTCTTGAGCTTAAGGTAAGACTCATAGGACTATTTTCAAAAAATATAAGAAGCATAAAAAAATATTACATGTGATTACGGAATTCTCACAAATGTATGGTAACGCAATGTTTCACTTAGATAGTACTCATATTTGAAACTTTATCTAGCATGCTTTATAATAAAATTGATTTCAATGAGATAGAATTTTCTAGAGAGTGTTTATAAGTATATCAAAGACCCAATAGTGATAAAACTTTATTACAAAATCAGTTTGGCAAGATTGATTTAGCAATTAACAAGAGTGGTTAGCCTAGCCAGTTACATTGTAAGTCACATTTCATAAAGAAGCATCTTTATGATACTACACATAATGGTCAAAAAGTGTGATATCTTAATGATAACAATATTATATCATAAGGGAACATCACCACATTACAATAAAGGCTAAAACTTAAAGGGATTATGTGCACGCACGCACACACACACACACACACACACATGCACACAAGTGCATGCTAGGACACATAGCCATGATGAAGGTTACTAATTCTAAGGCGCTTAACAGACAATGGAAGTGTCCCCATGTACTGGGCAATGTATGGGCACCCCTTGACAAAAGCTTAGGTGGGGACTTCGTCGAAAGTCTCGTGCTATCAACCAATAGAAGTTTGTTAAATAAGAAACTTATAAAATCACGTGATTGGTGGATAAGTAGGTGCCTAAGCTTGAGAAGCGAAGCTTGGTCGCCCCATAATTTCATTCCCAATGGGTGTACAATAAATGCTATGTCAGCCTCTAGCAAAAAAACGTTATTTGGGTAGTTAGTTTGCACACTCCACTTGCCATCCTCCTTGTCATGTGCTGATTGGTGGGTGGAGAAGTGCCCAAACTTGGGCGCTTATATCAGCAAACACCCTCTGAACTATGACCATGAGGTGACCATCAACGGCAAAGGTCGGCGAAAGGCCAATCCCAGCGGTCCGATTGTTTTGCCTGCAGAATCGTAAAATTTGGATACCGGATGCTTTCCATGAATTCGAACAACCATTCAAATTTTGACCGGCTAATTAGCTGCCGAACATAGCATTGTGCCAGACATTGTTAGACAGTCAGAGCTTCACCATTGGATCTGATTAAGATCCAACGGTTAAGGAGTACCCAATGTCCTACAGCCCTAGAATGCCCATCTCCATCCTACGGCCCACAAACAGCGCTATTTGCGAGCTATTAGATCGGATTTTTGATCCGGGGTTACAAAAAATCATCAATCCACATCCTTAGATCAATCTCTAAACCGCTGGATGGATGCCATGTGTCCCGTCGCCTCCCCCATTCGTCGACAGTCGAAAATCGTCTTCGGTCGTCGATATCCGGTCAAAATTTGGGTGGAACCGGCACCGAGGCTTCGACCGGTCACTTGCCTTCGATCGGAGATGATTCTAGGCGTTGGGCTGGCCACCGGTTTCAACCGCGTTCCTTCCTAGGAAAGCCTCCTGGCCCTATTCCATGAGGTGAGGTTACCCATATGTAGCTGTAGTTAGCGACTAATTTAAGGATTAGGCATGCAAGGTGTTGGTGGAGGTGTGGCTATGGCGATGGAGGTACTCTTGATCGCCCTGCTCTGGCCTTTGCAAGCTATGGCGATGGCTTCTCCTGAAACTCCCCAGTTTACCACCATCCACACCGAATCTTCATTCGACATCCGTCTTTACCGCCCCTCCGCCTGGATGACTGCTCCCGTCGACCACGTCTCCTTCGAACGCGCTACCCTTTGCGGCTTCCACAGGTATTTCTCTCCCTTTCTTTAAAATTTCTCGGTGAAATCTTGGATCCTTTGCAAGCTCCATGCTTAGGGCTGCATGCTTTTGGAGAGGGAACTGCATGACCCCTCTTTTATGACCTTCCTGCCAATCCATCATCTTAGGTTTGGAGTTTTGTTGGACATTTCCATCTTTGCTATTGGTCTTCCGTCGACCGAGTTTAATCGGTTGATTGTCTCAGAGTGATCCTGCCTTGTATTCTGATGGCCTATAATTTGATTACCGGCGGGTTGTTAATCTTCCATATTATCACGAAGAAAAAACTGGATTTTTCTATTCTCCTTTGATTTGGTAGGATAGATGCTCAGCAACCTTTTGGCAGTGTGTTGGATGTTGCAATCATACTGATTTGCGGGCTACTGAAGATAGTTTTCATTCTGAACATGGTTTTAGGCTCTTCCAGTACAGCCAGGGAGCGAATATGAACTTTTCAAGAATTCCTATGTCTTCCCCCGTATTAACAGGAATAGTGTCAGACTCTGGTCCATTTCATTCTCCAGGCTTCAGTGTTCGCTTTTATTTGCCAACCAAATTCCAAAAGATCCCACCAACTCCCCTCTCCGAGCTGGACTTGAAAGCTGAGTATTGGGGCAGCCTGTGTATTGCAGTTCGAAAGTTTTCGGGTTTTGCGAGAGACAGCAATGTCGCCAAGGAGGCAAATCTTCTGGAAATCAGTTTACAGAGATCTCCTTGGGCCAACGTGACCTTCGGCAAGTCTGAAGCCAACAGTGATGTCTACACAATTGCTCAATACAACTCTCCCTTGAAAACTAAAGGGAGGCTGAATGAAGTCTGGGTTAGTCTCAGTGGACAGAACATCTCTGAAAGTTGTATTCCGCGAGTGTCCGCAGAAAATTATCAACAGCTTGTTTCTTCTTTTTGACGTACAAGAGGAAATGAGGTCCCCTGTTATAAGTTTAGCTTGCATGCTTGTGCTTGGAAATGTCACTAGGCTATTGTACAAAATGTTCTTTTACGTCTTGTAAATACCAGCATCATCTTGTACAATTGAGGATAGTGGACGTTCAGCTTAAAGCTTGTAATTTTGCACTCTCTTAAAGCTGTGGCAAAGAAGTCTGATGTCCAGGAGACACCTATGGATAGTCACTTTTCTAACGGTTCACTTATATTCATTTTCTTGTGCTTATGAGTGCTCAGATCTTTGCTATGGTTCTTTGTAAACAAGAGTAACTCGCATCTTTGCTATGAGTGCTCACATTTTATGAGTGCTTACATACCCTGATTTTGATCTTGATTAGAGATATTATCATAGGAGACTTTGCCAAAGAGGGAATAGGATACAGTGGCTTTGGATTTGTTCAAAATGTGTCAGTGAAGTTATAATCAGACTCTTCTTATAATATACATACTTGCTTTGTACTCGAATATGGGATTGCTCGAGCTTGATATAGTGTATTTCACAATGGCATATTTTATTTAATCAAGGCTTTATGCAAGCTCTCTCAGCTCTGTAGTGCAGGCACCTTCTATTACTGCAAAAAATGCACACAGGTATTATCTGACAAGGTTTTCAAATCAAGCGCTTTAATAGCTTTAAAAAAGGATAGCCCTTTTCTTGGTTGAGGTATAGGTTTGGCTTATGCCCTTTGTTGAATTGTAGTACATTCTGAGGGCATTTGAAAGTATATCTGCATTTCCATGGGGAGACTATTTTACAGTAGTTTGATGGATTAGAGCTCAAGTATGTGTGGGTGTGTGGATTCGTATCTGTGAGAGCATACTTTTATACTATGGTCTACACCCACTGTTGGGCGCTGATGACGTCAGTGGGGATGTCATAGTAGATAGTCCGTGCTTTGCGTGATGGAGTTTATGGTTTTCAATCTTATGAGTGACTCTCGTGAGATTGAAACTGCACTATGTTGTGTTTTTAGAGGATGAGTTTGGGAATGTTCTTGGATTCATCTAGCGTATTAGCGGACATGCAAATTTCACCTCGTGAAGTTTTCGTCCAAGTTGTGGCCTGCTGGTATTGCGATAATTCTTTCTATCTTAAATGGTGCGTTGCCCTATCAGTTAGACTTAGATTTAGATGCTCGTTTAGGAGAGACTAAAATGAAATCGTTTAGAGTTCACAAGCAGTTGTAGCTTGAATGAAGAGATTTGGACTACTTTTTGATTAGCCTTCTCCGTTAGTGCTAGCCTTCGTCATGGCCGAGTTTGCCCTTCACCTCCGGAGTGCTGACAAAAACTTAGTACAAAGACTTTGTATAAATGGATGCTCAAGTATGTGTGGGTGTGTGGATTTGTATGTGTGAGAGCATACTTTTATACGATGGTCTACACCCACTGTTGGGCACTGATGACGTCAGTGGGGATGTCATAGTAGCTAGTCCTTGCTATGCGTGATGGAGTTTATGGTTTTCAATCTTATGAGTGACTCTAGTGAGATTGAAATTGCACTATGTTGTGTTTTTTTAGGATGAGTTTGGGAATGTTCCTGGATTCATCTAGGTATATGCTTCTGCCATATTAGCGGACATGCAAAGTTCACCTCGTGAAGTTTTCGTCCAAGTTGCGGCCTGTTGGTATTGCGATATTCTTTCTATCTTAAATGGTGCGTTGCCCTATCAGTCAGATTTAGATTTAGATGCTCGTTTGGGAGCGACTAAAATGAAATCGTTTTCACAAGCAGTTGTAGCTTGAATGAAGACATTTGGACTACTTTTTGATTAGCCTTCTCCTTTAGTGCTAGCCTTCGTCATGGCTGAGTTTGCCCTTCACCTCTGTAGTGCGGGCAGAAACTCAATACGAAGACTTTGTATAAATGGATGCTCAAGTATGTGTGGGTGTGTGGATTTGTATGTGTGAGAACATACTTTTATACTATGGTCTACACCAAGTGTTGGGCACTGATGACGTCAGTGGGGATGTCATAGTAGCTAGTCCTTGCTATGCGTGATGGAGTTTATGGTTTTCAATCTTATGAGTGACTCTCGTGAGATTGAAATTGCACTATGTTGTGTTTTTAGAGGATCAGTTTGGGAATGTTCTTGGATTCATCTAGGTATATGCTTCTGTCGTATTAGTGGACATGCAAATTTCACCTCGTGAAGTTTTCGTCCAAGTTGCAGCCTGTTGGTATTGCGATAATTCTTTCTATCTTAAATGGTGCGTTGCCTTATCAGCCAGATTTAGATTTAGATGCTCGTTTGGGAGAGACTAAAATGAAATCGTTTAGACTTCACAAGCAGTTGTAGGTTGAATGAAGAGATTTGGACCACTTTTTGATTAGCCTTCTCCTTTAGTGCTAGCCTTCGTCATGGCTGAGTTTGCCCTTCACCTCCGTAGTGTGGACAGAAACTCAGTACGAAGACTTTGTATAAATGGATGCTCAAGTATGTGTGGGTGTGTGGATTTGTATGTGTGAGAACATACTTTTATACTATGGTCTACACCAAGTGTTGGGCGCTGATGATGTCAGTGGGGATGTCATAGTAGGTAGTCCCTGCTATGCGTGATGGAGTTTATGGTTTTTAATCTTATGAGTGACTCTCGTGAGATTGAAACTACACTATGTCGTGTTTTTAGAGGATGAGTTTGGGAATGTTCCTGGATTCATCCTGGATTCATCTAGGTATATGGTTCTGCCGTATTAGCGGACATGCAAATTTCGCCTGGTGAAGTTTTCGTCCAAGTTGCGGCCTGCTGGTATTGCGATAATTCTTTCTATCTTAAATGGTGTGTTGCCCTATCAGCTAGATTTAGATTTAGATTTAGATGCTCGTTTGGGAGAGACTAAAATGAAATCGTTTAGACTTCACAAGTAGTTGTAGCTTGAATGAAGAGATTTGGACTACTTTTTTGATTAGCCTTCTCATTTAGTGCTAGCCTTCGTCATGGCTGAGTTTGCCCTTCACCTCCGGAGTGCCGACAAAAACTCAGTATGAAGACTTTGTATAAATGGATGCTCAAGTATGTGTGGGTGTGTGGATTTGTATGTGTGGGAGCATACTTTCATACTATGGTCTACACCCATTGTTCGGCGTTGATGACGTCAATCGGGACGTCATAATAGCTAGTCCTTGCTATGCGTGATGGAGTTTATGATCTTGTGACTCTCGTTAGATTGAAACTGCACTATGTTGTGTTTTTAGAGCATGAGTTTGGGAATGTTCATGGATTCATCTAGGTATATGCTTCTGCTGTATTAGCCGACATGCAAATTTCACCTCGTGAGGTTTTCGTCCAAGTTGCGGCCTGTTGGTATTGCGATAATTCTTTCTATCTTAAATGGTGCGTTGCCCTATCAGCTAGATTTAGATTTAGATGCTCATTTAGGAGAGACTAAAACGAAATCGTTTAGAGTTCACAAGCAATTGTAGCTTGAATGAAGAGATTTGGACTACTTTTTGATTAGCCTTCTCCTTTAGTGCTAGCCTTCGTCATGGCTGAGTTTGCCCTTCACCTCCGGAGTGCTGACAAAAACTTAGTACGAAGACTTGATATAAATGGATGCTCGAGTATGTGTGAGAGCATACTTTTATACTATGGTCTACACCCATTGTTGGGCGTTGATGACGTCAGTGGGGATGTCATAGTACCTAGTCCCTGCTATGCGTGATGGAGTTTATGGTTTTCAATCTTATGAGTGACTCTCGTGATATTGAAATTGCACTATGTTGTGTTTTTAGAGGATGAGTTTGGGAATGTTCCTGGATTCATCTAGGTATATGCTTCTGCCATATTAGCGGGCATGCAAAGTTCACCTTGTGAAGTTTTCGTCCAAGTTGCGCCCTGTTGGTATTGCGATAATTCTTTCTATCTTAAATGGTGTGTTGCCCTATCAGCCAGATTTAGATTTAGATGCTTGTTTGGGAGAGACTAAAATGAAATTGTTTAGACTTCACAAGCAGTTGTAGCTTGAATGAAGACATTTGGACTACTTTTTGATTAGCCTTCTCCTTTAGTGCTAGCTTCGTCATGGCTGAGTTTGCCCTTCACCTTCATAGTGCGGACAGAAACTCAGTAGAAAGACTTTGTATAAATGGATGCTCGAGTATGTGTGGGTGTGTGGATTTGTATGTGTGAGAACATACTTTTATACTATGGTCTACACCAAGTGTTGGGCGCTGATGACGTCAGTGGGGATGTCATAGTAGCTAGTCCCTGCTATGCGTGATGGAGTTCATGGTTTTCAATCTTATGAGTGACTCTCGTGAGATTGAAATTGCACCATGTTGTGTTTTTAGAGGATGAGTTTGGCAATGTTCCTGGATTCATCTAGGTATATGCTTCTGCCGTATTAGCAGACATGCAAATTTCACCTGGTGAAGTTTTCGTCCAACTTGCGACCTGTTGGTATTGCGATAATTCTTTCTATCTTAAATGGTGCGTTGCCCTATCAGTCAGATTTAGATTTAGATGCTCGTTTGGGAGAGACTAAAATGAAATCGTTTAGACTTCACAAGCAGTTGTAGGTTGAATGAAGAGATTTGGACCACTTTTTGATTAGCCTTCTCCTTTAGTGCTAGCCTTCGTCATGGCTGAGTTTGCCCTTCACCTCCGTAGTGCGGACAGAAACTCAATACGAAGACTTTGTATAAATGGATGCTCAAGTATGTGTGGGTGTGTGGATTTGTATGTGTGAGAACATACTTTTATACTATGGTCTACACCAAGTGTTGGGCACTGATGATGTCAGTGGGGATATCATAGTAGGTAGTTCTTGCTATGCGTGATGGAGTTTATGGTTTTTAATCTTATGAGTGACTCTTGTGAGATTGAAACTTCACCATGTCGTGTTTTTAGAGGATGAGTTTGGGAATGTTCCTGGATTCATCTAGGTATATGCTTCTGCCATATTAGTGGACATGCAAATTTCACCTGGTGAAGTTTTCGTCCAAGTTGCGGCCTGCTGGTATTGCAATAATTCTTTCTATCTTAAATGGTGTGTTGCCCTATCAGCTAGATTTAGATGCTCGTTTGGGAGAGACTAAAGTGAAATCGTTTAGACTTCACAAGCAGTTGTAGCTTGAATGAAGAGATTTGGACTACTTTTTTGATTAGCCTTCTCCTTTAGTGCTAGCCTTCGTCATGGCTGAGTTTGCCCTTCACCTCTGGAGTGCCGACAAAAACTCAGTACGAAGACTTTGTATAAATGGATGCTCAAGTATGTGTGGGTGTGTGGATTTGTATGTTTGAGAGCATACTTTTATACTATGGTCTACACCCACTGTTGGACGCTCATGACGTCAGTCAGGATGTCATAGTAGCTAGTCCCTGCTATGCGTGATGGAGTTTATGATCTTATGAGTGACTCTCGTGAGATTGAAATTGTACTATGTTGTGTTTTTAGAGAATGAGTTTGGGAATGTTCATGGATTCATCAAGGTATATGCTTCTGCTGTATTAGCCGACATGCAAATTTCACCTCGTGAAGTTTTCATCCAAGTTGCGGCCTACTGGTATTGCGATAATTCTTTCTATCTTAAATGGTGCGCTGCCCTATCAGCTAGATTTAGATTTAGATGCTTGTTTAGGAGAGACTAAAACGAAATCGTTTAGAGTTCACAAGCAGTTGTAGCTTGAATGAAGAGATTTGGACTACTTTTTGATTAGCTTTCTACTTTAGTGCTAGCCTTCGTCATGGCTGAGTTTGCCCTTCACCCTGGAGTGTAGATAGAAACTCAGTTCGAAGACTTTGTATAAATGGATCCTCAAGTATGTGTTTGGTGTGTGGATTTCTATGTGTGAGAACATACTTTTATACTATGGTCTACACCCAGTGTTGGGCGCTGATGATGTCAGCGGGGGTGTGATAGTAGCTAGTCTGTGCTATGCGTGATGGAGTTTATGGTTTTCAATCTTATGAGTGACTCTCGTGAGATTGAAACTGCACTGTTGGAGGAGATAAGTGCACACTAACTGTACTATTTCCTAGTCTACATTTGTCTAAGTCTAAGTTAAGTCTAAGTCTAGTCTTTAGTGTGTGCCATGTGGCACTTTTACAATTATCCCATAAGCACTCTTGCTTTATGTCTTGTACTTTGGCCCATATATTCAATGGGTCACATCATTGTAATCAATCAGTCTAGCTTGTGTCTTGTCTACACTCTTCTCAAGGTATTTCTTATCTTTCAGTCTTGTCATCTCATTTCTAGTTTCTAGTTCTAGTTCTTTCTTCCATATTCCAACATGGTATCAGAGCATGTAGATCCCCTCTCCTCTCCTCTCACTCTGCTGTAGCCATAGCTTCGTCTTCTCCTTTTAGTTTACCTCTCCCTCTGGCATCTCTCTCTTCAGCCTCTCGTGGCACCTCTACCTCTGCACCGCCCTCTTCTACGCTTCTGCTGGCCGCCTCTTCTCCGAGATCTGCCCTCTTTCTGCCCCGCCATTGTGCTCCAAATCTACGCGATTTTGCTGCGTGTACGCCTGCTCTGCCTGCTCCAAGTCTCTACGCCCGATCTGTGCTTCAGATTTGTGTAGCTCAGCCACAGATCTGAGTGCCAGATCTGCTGTCATGCCAGATCTGCGCAGCACTCTGCTGTCACGACAGATCTAGCACTCATTCTTGCTATCTGTACAGCTCTACGCCGTCATCCGTACATCGGACAGATCCGTACAATTCTGTGCCGTCGTCCGTACTCTGCACGACATCCGTACGTTGTCCGTACTCTGCACGACATCCGTACGTCATCCGTACTTTGCATGACATCTGTACGTGCGTTGCCCTATCAGCTAGATTTAGATTTAGATGCTCATTTGGGAGAGACTAAAATGAAATGGTTTAGACTTCACAAGCAGTTGTAGCTTGAATGAAGAGATTTGGACTACTTTTTGATTAGCCTTCTCCTTTAGTGCTAGCCTTCGTCATGGCTGAGTTTGCCCTTCACCACCGGAGTGCTGACAGAAACTCAGTACGAAGACTTTGTATAAATGGATGCTCAAGTATGTGTGGGTGTGGATTTGTATGTGTGAGAGCATACTTTTACACTATGGTCTACACCCACTGTTAGGTGCTGATGACGTCAGTGGGGATGTCATAGTAGCTAGTCCTTGTATGCGTGTTGGAGTTTATGGTTTTCAATCTTATGAGTGACTCTTGTGAGATTGAAACTGCACTATGTTGTGTTTTTAGAGGATGAGTTTGGGAATGTTCCTGGATTAATCTAGGTATATGCTTTTGCCGTATTAGCGGACATGCAAATTTCACCTTGTGAAGTTTTCATCCAAGTTGCGGCTTGCTGGTATTGCGATAATTCTTTCTATTTTAAATGGTGCATTGCCCTATCAACTAGATTTAGGTTTAGACTTCAGAAGCAGTTGTAGCTTGAATGAAGAGATTTGGACTACTTTTTGATTAGCCTTCTCCTTTAGTGCTAGCCTTCGTCATGGCTGAGTTTGCCCTTCACCTCCGGAGTGTCGATAGAAACTCAGTACAAAGACTTTCTATAAATGGATGCTCAAGTATGTGCGGGTGTGTGGATTTGTATGTGTGAGGGTATACTTTGTATGTGCTCAAGTATGTGCGGGTGTGTGGATTTGTATGGATGCTCAAGTATGTGGAGGTGTGTGGATTTGTATGTGTTGGGCACCGATGACGTCAGTGCGGATGTCATAGTAGCTAGTCCCTGCTATGCGTGATGGAGTTTATGGTTTTCAATCTTATGCGTGACTCTCATGAGATTGAAACTGCACTATGTTGTGTTTGTAGAGGATTACTTTGGGAATGTTCCTGGATTCATCTAGGTATATGCTTTTGCCGTATTAGCAGACATGCAAATTTCACCTCGTGAAGTTTTCATCCAAGTTGCGGCCTGCTGGTATTGCAATAATTCTTTCTATCTTAAATGGTGCGTTGCCCTATCCGCTAGATTTAGATTGAGATGCTCGTTTGGGAGAGACTAAAATGAAATCGTTTAGACTTCACAAGTAGTTGTAGCTTGAATGAAGAGATTTGGACTACTTTTTGATTAGCCTTCTCCTTTAGTGCTAGCCTTCGTCATGGCTGAGTTTGCCCTTCACTTCCGGAGTGTCGACAGAAACTCAGTACGAAGACTTTGTATAAATGGATGCTCAAATATGTGTGGGTGTGTGGATTTGTATGTGTGAGAGCATACTTTAATACTATGGTCTACACCCAGTGTTGGGTGCTGATGATGTCAGTGGGGATGTCATAGTAGCTAGTCTGTGCTATGCATGATGGAGTTTATGGTTTTCAATCTTATGAGTGACTCTCATGAGATTGAAACTGCACTATGTTGTGTTTTTAGAGGATGAGTTTGGGAATGTTCCTGGATTCATTTAGATATATGCTTCTGTCGTATTAGCGGACATGCAAATTTCACCTTGTGAAGTTTTCATCCAAGTTGCGACCTATTGGTATTGCGATAATTTTTTCTATCTTAAATGGTGCATTGCCCTATCAGCTAGATGTAGATTAAGACGCTCGTTTGGGAGACACTAAAATGAAATCGTTTAGACTTCACAAGTAGTTGTAGCTTGAATGAAGAGATTTGGACTACTTTTTTATTAGCCTTCTCCTTTAGTGCTAGCCTTTGTCATGACTGAGTTTGCCCTTCACCTCCGTAGTGCCGACAGAAACTCAGTATAAAGACTTTGTATAAATGGATGCTCAAATTTGTGTGGGTGTGTGGATTTGTATGTGTGAGAGCATACTTTAATACTATGGTCTACACCCAGTGTTGGGCGATGATGACGTCAGTGGGGATGTCATAGTAGCTAGTCCGTGCTATGCGTGATGGAGTTTATGGTTTTCAATCTTATGAGTGACTCTCGTGAGATTGAAACTGCACTATGTTGTGTTTTTAGAGGATGAGATTGGGAATGTTCATGGATTCATCTAGGTATATGCTTCTGCCGTATTAGCGGACATGCAAATTTCACCTCGTGAAGTTTTCGTCCAAGTTGCGGCCTACTGGTATTGCGATAATTCTTTCTATCTTAAATGGTGCGTTGCCCTATCAACTAGATTTAGATTTAGATGCTCGTTTGGGAGAGACTAAACTGAAATTGTTGACTTCACAAGCAGTTGTAGCTTGAATGAAGAGATTTGGACTACTTTTTGATTAGCCTTGTCCTTTAGTGCTACCCTTCGTCATGGCTGAGTTTGCCCTTCACCTCCGGAGTGCCGACAGAAACTCAGTACGAAGACCTTATATAAATGGATGCTCAAGTATGTGTGGGTGTTTGGATTTGTATGTGTGAGAGCATACTTTTATATTATGGTCTACACCTAGTGTTGGGCGCTGATGACATGAGTGGGGATATCATAGTAACTAGTCCCTGCTATGCGTGATGGAGTTTATGGTTTTCAATCTTATGAGTGACTCTCATGAGATTGAAACTGCACTATGTTGTGTTTTTAGAGGGTGAGTTTGGGAATGTTCCTGGATTTATCTAGGTATATGCTTCTGCCGTATTAGTGGACATGCAAATTTCACCTCCTAAAGTTTTCGTCCAAGTTGCCGCCTGCTGGTATTGCGATAATTCTTTCTATCTTAAATGGTGCATTGCCCTATCAGCTAGATTTAGATTTAGATGCTCATTTGGGAGAGACTAAAATGAAATTGATTAGACTTCAGAAGCAGTTGTAGCTTGAATGAAGAGATTTGGACTACTTTTTGATTAGCCTTCTCCTTTAGTGCTAGCCTTCGTCATGGCTGAGTTTGCCCTTCACCTCCGGAGTGTCGATAGAAACTCAGTACAAAGACTTTCTATAAATGGATGCTCAAGTATGTGCGGGTGTGTGGATTTGTATGTGTGAGGGTATACTTTGTATGTGCTCAAGTATGTGCGGGTGTGTGGATTTGTATGGATGCTCAAGTATGTGGAGGTGTGTGGATTTGTATGTGTTGGGCACCGATGACGTCAGTGCGGATGTCATAGTAGCTAGTCCCTGCTATGCATGATGGAGTTTATGGTTTTCAATCTTATGCGTGACTCTCATGAGATTGAAACTGCACTATGTTGTGTTTGTAGAGGATTACTTTGGGAATGTTCCTGGATTCATCTAGGTATATGCTTTTGCCGTATTAGCAGACATGCAAATTTCACCTCGTGAAGTTTTCATCCAAGTTGCGGCCTGCTGGTATTGCAATAATTCTTTCTATCTTAAATGGTGCGTTGCCCTATCCGCTAGATTTAGATTGAGATGCTCGTTTGGGAGAGACTAAAATGAAATCGTTTAGACTTCACAAGTAGTTGTAGCTTGAATGAAGAGATTTGGACTACTTTTTGATTAGCCTTCTCCTTTAGTGCTAGCCTTCGTCATGGCTGAGTTTGCCCTTCACTTCCGGAGTGTCGACAGAAACTCAGTACGAAGACTTTGTATAAATGGATGCTCAAATATGTGTGGGTGTGTGGATTTGTATGTGTGAGAGCATACTTTAATACTATGGTCTACACCCAGTGTTGGGTGCTGATGATGTCAGTGGGGATGTCATAGTAGCTAGTCTGTGCTATGCATGATGGAGTTTATGGTTTTCAATCTTATGAGTGACTCTCATGAGATTGAAACTGCACTATGGTGTGTTTTTAGGGGATGAGTTTGGGAATGTTCCTGGATTCATTTAGATATATGCTTCTGTCGTATTAGCGGACATGCAAATTTCACCTTGTGAAGTTTTCATCCAAGTTGCGACCTATTGGTATTGCGATAATTTTTTCTATCTTAAATGGTGCATTGCCCTATCAGCTAGATGTAGATTAAGACGCTCGTTTGGGAGACACTAAAATGAAATCGTTTAGACTTCACAAGTAGTTGTAGCTTGAATGAAGAGATTTGGACTACTTTTTTATTAGCCTTCTCCTTTAGTGCTAGCCTTTGTCATGACTGAGTTTGCCCTTCACCTCCGTAGTGCCGACAGAAACTCAGTATAAAGACTTTGTATAAATGGATGCTCAAATTTGTGTGGGTGTGTGGATTTGTATGTGTGAGAGCATACTTTAATACTATGGTCTACACCCAGTGTTGGGCGATGATGACGTCAGTGGGGATGTCATAGTAGCTAGTCCGTGCTATGCGTGATGGAGTTTATGGTTTTCAATCTTATGAGTGACTCTCGTGAGATTGAAACTGCACTATGTTGTGTTTTTAGAGGATGAGATTGGGAATGTTCATGGATTCATCTAGGTATATGCTTCTGCCGTATTAGCGGACATGCAAATTTCACCTCGTGAAGTTTTCGTCCAAGTTGCGGCCTACTGGTATTGCGATAATTCTTTCTATCTTAAATGGTGCGTTGCCCTCTCAACTAGATTTAGATTTAGATGCTCGTTTGGGAGAGACTAAACTGAAATTGTTGACTTCACAAGCAGTTGTAGCTTGAATGAAGAGATTTGGACTACTTTTTGATTAGCCTTGTCCTTTAGTGCTACCCTTCGTCATGGCTGAGTTTGCCCTTCACCTCCGGAGTGCCGACAGAAACTCAGTACGAAGACCTTATATAAATGGATGCTCAAGTATGTGTGGGTGTTTGGATTTGTATGTGTGAGAGCATACTTTTATATTATGGTCTACACCTAGTGTTGGGCGCTGATGACATGAGTGGGGATATCATAGTAACTAGTCCCTGCTATGCGTGATGGAGTTTATGGTTTTCAATCTTATGAGTGACTCTCATGAGATTGAAACTGCACTATGTTGTGTTTTTAGAGGGTGAGTTTGGGAATGTTCCTGGATTTATCTAGGTATATGCTTCTGCCGTATTAGTGGACATGCAAATTTCACCTCCTAAAGTTTTCGTCCAAGTTGCCGCCTGCTGGTATTGCGATAATTCTTTCTATCTTAAATGGTGCATTGCCCTATCAGCTAGATTTAGATTTAGATGCTCATTTGGGAGAGACTAAAATGAAATTGATTAGACTTCAGAAGCAGTTGTAGCTTGAATGAAGAGATTTGGACTACTTTTTGATTAGCCTTCTCCTTTAGTGCTAGCCTTTGTCATGACTGAGTTTGCCCTTCACCTCCGCAGTGCCGACAGAAACTTAGTACAAAGACTTTGTATAAATGGATGCTCCAGTATGTGTGGGTGTGTGGATTTGTATGTGTGAGAGTATACTTTTATACTATGGTCTACACCCAGTCTTGGGCGCTGATGACATGAGTGGGGATGTCATAGTAGCTAGTCCTTGTATGCGTGACGGAGTTTATGGTTTTCAATCTTATGAGTGACTCTCATGAGATTGAAACTGCACTATGTTGTGTTTTTAGAGAATGAGTTTGGGAATGTTCCTGGATTCATCTAGGTATATGCTTTTGCCATATTAGCGGACATGCACATTTCGCCTGGTGAAGTTTTCATCCAAGTTGCGGCCTGTTAGTATTTCCATAATTGTTTCTATCTTAAATGGTGCATTGTCCTATCAGCTAGATTTAGATTTAGATCATTAGGAAAAAAGGGAGCTCATTTTGGGGCCCTGTAAGAAATTCACTATTTTCTCTTTTCTCTCTCTACAAAAGCAAGAAAATATGGATACTTGCATGAGAAATGTCAGTGTGAAAAGGAATAAATATATTCTCACACATGCTTTACATTCAATGTTCATATAAAAGCAACACTTTTCTGTGCAGAATTTGGTGATTCTGACACCACCGCAGACGCGTCCGGAACGGCCCAAAACCCCAAGAACGGCACTGGAAACGCTGGAATCGGACATCCGGAGGCCCGGAAACGGCCAAAAAAGGCCGCAAATCACGTTTTTCGGCCTTTTTTGGCCGTTTCCGGACCTCCGGATGTCTGATTCCAGCGTTTCCAGTGCCGTTCTTGGGGTTTTGGGCCGTTCCGGACGCGTCTGCGGTGTCAGAATCACCAAATTCTGCACAGAAAATAAATTTTTTAAAGATTCAAATCAGATCACCTCATTAATGTGACATGCTTCTACGAACATATAGTACTATTTCTTTTTCTTATTTTCATCTTCTTTTGTTGAATTTTCAACGTTACGTTGGCCCACTCCTAATTGGTTGAGAGCCTATTTTCTCTCTCTTCTAAAAGGCCCCAAAATGAGCTCCCTTTTTTCCTAATGTGCTCATTTGGGAGGGATTAAAATGAAATCGTTTAGAGTTCACAAGTAGTTGTAGCTTGAATGAAGAGATTTGGACTACTTTTTGATTAGCCTTTTCCTTTAGTGCTAGCCTTCGTCATGGCTGAGTTTGCCCTTCACCTTCGGAGTGCTGACAGAAACTCAGTACGAAGACTTTGTATAAATGGATGCTCAAGTATGTGTGGGTGTGTGGATTTGTATGTGTGAGAGCATACTTTTATACTATGGTCTACACCCACTGTTGGGTGCTGATGACGTCAGTGGGGATGTCATAGTAGCTAGTCCTTGTATGCGTGTTAGACTTTATGGTTTTCAATCGTATGAGTGACTCTCGTGAGATTGATGAGTTTGGGAATGTTTCTGGATTCATCTAGGTATATGATGGATTAGAACGGAGCTGTCTTTTGATGAATGTAGCTTTAAAAATATCCTTGATGAGTGACAAAAATTCGTCACTATAACTTGTGCAAATAAAGCAATTTGGTACCTCTGGTTTGTTTTCAGTTTTACTTGGTTGAAGTGTTCCACTAAGTCTTATTTCGCTTTGCATGATAGAAAACTTGCATGAAGTATCTAATATTGCACCTATCTAAGATTCACTTTGCTGGACGTTTTTTGGAGTCAATCAAGGTACTCATACATTCTCTTTGCTTTGCACATGGTTTGGGTCAAAAGTAGAGCTTTAAAAAACAAGATGGCCAATCCACATCCACCTTGCCTCGGCCCTCTAAACACATGAACTAATAGAGGTAGCTTTTGGCTTGTTGATGTGGTATATGTATTTTGTGCATGATTAAGATTGTTATGTTGAGGAATTCAAATAAGCACGACATTGCTTTCCATAAACTTGCCTTCGCGTCTTGTAAAGGAATATCTATTGTTTGCTAAAATGCTTGTTTAGTGTTTTTAAATATTGCCATGGAAAGTGACTTGGGTAATACTCTCTCTAATTTATGTTCTTGGTTCCTTACGTTCTACATGTTCTCTTGCTTGTCATTGTTTAACTTCAATCCTCGTGATTATGTTAAAATAAGCATTTTTGTGATGTGGATGATGGTGACTTCCATTTTTCTTCTTGGTAAGCAACTGGAGTAGGAGGGAGAGAACTTGTAGAGCAAGAAACTGAACAAGATAGAATAAAGCTTTACAAGGCACTTGTTTTGAAAATCAAAACATCATATACAATATCCACATGTGGATGTCGTCAATCCCCTCATCACTTTCCCTTTAGTTGAAACTTTCATTGCATATGAGTTTTTTAGCATCTGGATCTTTTATCATCACAATGCCTTGGCGAATAGGTTTGCCAATTGATCTTTAGAGAAACCTTGGATAGGTCAAATTTCTCCCTTTGCCAAATGGGATGAAAGGGAATTGATATCAAAGTGCTTTGCCTTTCCATATCATTTGTATTTTTTTGCTGAAGTAAGTGGCGCTCATGTTATCACGATATCATAGTACCTTTTCCTTGGGTTGAACCAACATTACCTAAAAGCCTCCAGTCATTGCTTTGCAAGCACATTTTGACAAGCAATGTATTTTGATTATGTTGTTGACAAAGCATGTGTCTTCTTGTTTGACCATACTTGCAATGTTGAATCTTGACTTTGCTTCTTACCTTCACAACAATTCACATCATAGAATTCCATGAGGCAGAACTTTTGAATGTATCTTCTTTGATTGAGAATGATTCTTGTTAACGTCAATGCCCAAAATAAAGAGCAATTCTCAAAGATCTACCATATCTAATTGTCTACATAGCTCTATCTTGATATGATTTGTTGTCTCCATGATTTTGCTTACTCTCATTCATGCTTGGAGAGGTAACTTTTTAAAAAGCCACATAGCATGTATCACCAAGCATGAATATTAAAAATACCCTTACGATTGATTTTAACACAATCATTTACTCCCTTCCATATGTACATATTTGGATATATAATGTAAAGTTCCTCGCTAAACAATAATTTGATTGAATAAGCATGTCTTAAATCCCCTCACGTATGTACATGGCACCCAATTTTAAAAACCCCCTCATAAAAAGGGTGTTATGTTATGTGTTTATAAGGCCACCTCTTGAGACTTCATGATTTGAAGTCCTCTCTAGATATTTAAGATACAACCATTACTTTTAAAATTCTTTAATTCAATGCAAGGAAATAGAGTTGGGATGCCCTTTATTATAATCTAATGATTGCACATGGTTTGATGTGATTTTCAAGCTCCTAAAATCCTTCAACATCCATCATCTTGAGATTGACAAATCAAATGTGAACATCATCTGGATCTAATTCAGCATTTCGTCCTCATGTTGTAATGAATTTATGGCATTTCCTTTGCTCTACTTTGACGCTCTTACAAAGATATTGGATTAGTTATCCCAATTTTGGGCTTTGATAGGATTTGTCTTCTAGGAATCTAGATATGCCTTGATGGCTTGCTCATAGTTAGATATGGCAACATTCTTTGGAACCCAATTATGGATCAAGTGATTGGCTTTTATCCATGACAACATCAAATGCTCTTGATGTGTTGGGAAAATGCATTAAGGTGACAGTGGAGTGGATGCTTGCTATTTGCACAAGCACACATCTCGGATGATTATGAAAGGTGGAAGCTTAGTGTAGTCGACCAACTTAATATTGAAGTCACGCATTTTTAAGGGAGGACTAGCCCAAATCATGTAAAGATCTCTTTGTATAATATTGAGTCCTACACTACATCTAAAATAGCTTCTAGCATGTTCAATCTTTTGAATTCCATGGGGATCGTGGAATTGTTGTCTCCTTGAAAGTAGGTATAAAAAATAAGGCACTTCTCCTTAGATGCCCTTTCACCAGACTTACAAATGTGCCCATAGATTAGGGGTTGGTTTTGAGCAAGAATACCGAGTAAACTCCTTTTTGTGTGCATGGAACCCCCATGCTTGTTAAGAAGGCTTCAAAAGATTTGAGCCTAGAATGGTGACAAGCCTTGATAATGTCTTGAAATGATGACTTCTTGTAGTTACCCTCACCATAGGTACATTCACTAGGCATCGATTGCCAATCACCACACATGATCATTGCACTTTCACTTGCCTTGTCGTGCTAGAATAATTGATGCTTTGATCTCTAAACTTTCTTGAAAATATAGTCATTATGGACTTGGAAAGCATATCAATGATGTACATACAACGTTGTGGTTGGCTTTATGTCCAAAAACTAAAAAAATTTGCAAGTTGATAGGTATTAATAAACACATTTGTGAAAACAATAAGAACTCGTACTTACTTAACATTTGTGTGCAACACTTCTCACATTAACTAAAAGAAGCTCATGAGTGAGTTGAAATGCATTATAGATGTTGGTATATCTCCTCATCATAAAAACCTTGTTTCCATTTCTTTCATGATTTTAAGTTGAATTGTGTGTGAGCTCGAATGTGAAATCTACACTATTATAGATGGCTTAAGTATGTAATGAAAAAGGAGTGTTGATGCTATCTAATTAAATAAAAGCGTTGGCATTGACTTTGTAGTCACATTAAATATTGCATACAAGAATGTTGTGAAAGGTCTTATAATTTTGTTAGTGCCCATATCATGTCATTTGTCTTGCATGTGACATGAATAGCCATGATGAATTAATAAGCTAGCAATTCTAGCCTTTCCTTGACAATTATTGATCATGAGCATGAATTTGATATGATACTAATGATTAGCATATCAAAAGGACACTCAATCGAGTTGCTAAAGCTACGGCACTTGCCATCCTTTTTGCATCCCCATCATTCCTAAAATGGAAACAATTCACAATTTAAGATCCAATTAACAAACGAATATTTGTAATAAGAAACTTTAGAAACCCAAATACATGGACTACACTCTCAAACCCACTTGGTATGTTAGGAAACTATTTGAGGTTGTTGAGATTCTTGGTCAGATCCTAGGTGCTTGTGTTACTTGTCTCATGTGCCACTCCATTTGTATTTGCTTGCCTCTTTCACAGCCTTAGTCCATCAAGAAAGTAGAGGATTTTAAAAGAACTACCGAAGTCTTGATTCCCAATACATGACCCTCCTTGACAAACTTCATCTACCAAGCGATTTACTACTCTCTATGCACCTGGTATCGCTTTCCTACTCTCTTGTTATAGATTTCCTATGCTTCTATTGTTGATTTGCCATCAGCCTATCCAAACGATCGACCAGTTTTCCTCCTACCAAAATTGATGGCCATGTTGGTCTCTCTCCCATCATCTTTATTATGGCTTTGTCCATCTCTTCCCCTCGAGTCTCTTAGACAGTGTGCTTGGAATTTTTACTCTCTTTGGCTGGTCTTTGTGTATGTGATCTAATTGCTGAGTATCTTACATACATTATGCCATGGCTTCTTCCACACTATCGTTGGTCCTTTCTCAATGCCCTAGCTCTGAAGCTATGCACCAGTAAGGTTGGCTTTGCTTTTGCTACACAACGTGAGCTACCTCCCCTTTTCCATAGCTACCTCCCTATTCTATATCTATCGTTGCAAGCTTTGCAAGATCACTCTCTCCTATATGGAAGTGCATGATTGCCAGGCGTGAAGGGAACCCATCTCTCAAGATTTATGTAGATACCCAAACATATTCTTCATATTTGCGATTAGAGCCATTCCACAGTTGATGGATCACCCTTACCCTGTGTATCATTCAACAAAATGAAGCGACCTCATTGTGGAGCTTTGCTAGGCTTTGCATCAAAAACTAAATGTTTCCCACGATCCCAACAACACACCAGAGTAAATAGCTCCAGGACTGATGGAAACGAGTTGGTGCATATGTTATTAGATTGGTTGCGAGCGCTCAAAAGGCATTCTCCATCAGACGTCTAAGAAGTTTTCCATTTCAGAGGTAACGTCCATTTTGAAATGTGCTTCAACCTCTACACCATCACAATTACCTCCTTTCCCATTTTGTAAAAGGTTTGCTCGTTTCGCATCAGTTCTCACTTTACCTATGCTCTACACTCTATCTGCTTTGCTTAATGAATTGTATATGACCAATTTGCCACCCTTTGTTGTGAGGCCTCCTCCCCTTCCTAGTACAAAAGAAACACACTATTCAAAAAATTTGAACTTGTGTAAAGTCCAAATTCAAAAATGGATTTTAAAAAGGTCAAAAAATTATGAATACATTGGGAATGGTATTATTCCCCTAAATTTTGAAGGCTAATTTAGTCGAAAATCCAAGTATCTTCTAAGCTTCCATAAATGCTTCTTATGATGAGTATTTTGCTAACGATGAATAGATTGGTAATGAGAATCTTTAAGATAAAAGACTGTATTAGATAATTTGGGAAAAACCCAAATCCTAGAATGGTAGTTTTGGAAGAAATTGTAGCTCCCCTCAATGAAAAAATAGGAGAAATATGTGAAAATAGACTAGATAGCCATTCATGAAGTGTGAAATATCAACTACATTCTCAAATAATAAATAGAATATCAGTGTCTAAACTACGTTATCATCAACAAAATAATAAACTTTGAAACCCATTTGAGTTAGATTCATCTCGTGAGCCATAGTGATGTTCAAAAACACCTTCATAATAGCGAGTCTCTGGAATTTCCATTGATATTGAGACTCACTTTTGTTGTGAGCATTCTCATTTGAAAATCTCCAAAACACCGTTTAAAAAATGTAGAGTGTAATTAATAACCATGAGTATTGCAACGAAAAGGCTCTTTAACTTAGTAAGATATGTAGTTGATGGAAAATCAAGATATGTAGTTGAGGAGAATGAATGCAAGATATGTAGTTGATGGAAAATCAATGGGCAATGACAAGCATTTGATGCAATTTAGGTGGCAATGACAATCATTTATTGTGCACTTTCAATGTTTAAACTGACTAGCATTATTGTAAAATGATAACTTTACATGTCATGTTGATTACTCATTGCGAAGTAAAAAAGTACACTTTAGGATGAAAACATAACAACTTGTTGATACACCATTGAAATCCCTGAAATAAATCATGATTCCAAAGAAACTCTCAATTTTTAGCCCCAAAGAGAATGGCACCGGAAAGATAATTCGGGAAAAACCTAATTCCCAGAATGGCAGTTTTGGAAGAAATTGTAGCCTTTCTCCATGAAAAAATAGGAGGAATATGTGAAATAGACTAGATTGCCATTCATGAAGTATGTAATATCTACTACATTCTTAAATAATAAATAGAGTATCAGTGTCTCAACTACGTTATCATCAAGAAAATAATGAAATTCGAAATCCATTTGAGTGAGATTCATCTCGTGAGCCATAGTGGTGTTCAAAAACACCTTCATAATAGCTCTCTAGAATTTCCATTGATATTGAAACTCGCTTTGTTGTGAGCATTCTCATTTGAATGCAAGATATGTAGTTGATGTAAAATCAATGGGCAATGACAAGCATTTAATGTAAAATTAGGTGGCAATGATAATCATTTATCGTGCACTTTCAATATTTAGACTGACTAGCATGATTGTAAAAGGATAACTTTACATGTCATGTTTATTACTCATTGCGAAGGAAAAAATACACTTCAGGATGAAAACATAACAGCTTGTTGATGCACCATTGAAAGCCTTGAAATAAATCATGATTACAAAGAAACTCTCAATTTCTAGCCCTGGCGGGGAGAATGGCACCAATGCCAGCTCTGCACAATCCATTGGAAGGAATGGCATGAGGGACACTCCGTCAAACTCCATTATGAATGTAGTTATGAACATGTTTGCATATTATTCACACACAACAACTATGCACCAATTTACACAGCTAGAAAGAAAGTAGTAATTTCCATAAGTAATGATTGCACAAAGAAATACAATGTTATTATTCAAAACTCATTGTAGCTCCTCTCCTACATGTATATCATTTATGGATTCAATACAAATATGACCATATTCTGCAATATCTATGTTCATCATGGGGTCATACCAAGGTGGAAAGTTAGGAGAAAATATATAACTAATGTTTGGCTTTGCATACGGTATTTCCATTGCTATTAATAAACCCTGCCACATTGCCATATTGAACATCACCAACAATATGCACCATATCCTTCATAGGGATAGTAGGGTCCTCTTGGATGGAGTACTTCTTTAGCCTTGGATTAACTTGACATAATTCCTTCCAGTCTCTGTAGGAGTACTTGTCACCTCCACAATGGAGAATAGTAGTCCCTATCTTGATGAAGTCATGCACAAACAAGCCCAAGCTAGCATCTATAATGGTTGACTCATGCACCTCGAAAGTCACATTTTTGATCCAGAACACTTCGTTGATAGGGATAGGTAACTTTGGTGGTCTGAATGGATCTCGTTCTGGTATGTACCTACTTAAGCATGATTTAAACGCATATCTCTCTACATCAAAAAAGACAATTCCAATTACCTACAACAACAGTTATATAGACTTGAGATAAAATGAAAAAACACTTTGACATCTGTACCTACATGGAAATTATGCATTCTGTAGTTGGTTTATGTAGGCCTTAGAAATGTGTTTCTTAATATAGAGACCTTTGTACCCTAGGTCTATAGCCAATTGAGAAACTTGCATAGCATTCATGCTAGAGAGTTGTGGAGCATTCCTTAAAAGTCTTATTTGGGATGCATTGAGTTCAAGCACCTGGCCATCACCACCATGGGTTGACTAGGGTGTACACCCTTTGGTTCTGTATTTTCACCTATAGCCCTCTCTCTTAGTTGATCTGCAAGAGGAAGATTTCTTGTTTTATATTCCATTCTTGACCATGCATGACTTTCCTCCCTCCATTCATCAATTACTTTCTGGACAAGGTTGAAATCCTTATGCCCCTCCATCATAGGTAATTGTTCATAGCGATCATGCTGCACACATCTTTAGCCTCATTGAGTTATAGTAAGTAAGGCATCAACTCTCCTCTAAGTAGAGTATTATCATCCTTGTCTTGTACATCAAACGTTGAATAAAATATGCAATTTGATAGAGGGCTAATGCAAGCCTTGTATGGGGAGTCATCAACAAGGATTGTCTTTCTTGCATCACATCCAAATGCCTTTGAGATTTTTGCTAAGGGTCTGAACATTGCCTCAACACCAACCTTGTCGGGCCTATTTATCCTCGTCTTACTATAAGTAGCATCCTTGCTGAGACCATATAACAAATAAAGGGAGGCTCTCATTTGCATAATTTTGTAGTCCTACCATATCAAGTACGTTATGCTCCATTGCAGTTGACCAGATACGTACATTAAATATTTGTAGCAAGATTCTAAGGAATTCTATGCACCCAAGATGAACAACCGTATAAATATTTTTGTCATGCATAATAGATGGATGTATTGGCGACTTGAATAGGTAGTGACTCAATAGCAAGCCATTCAAGTCTAATATGATTGTTATTCTTGGCATATCCAAAGAAATTGTATGTGGATGTAGATCCAAACTCTCCTTGAAGTTGCTAGCTTTTGACTCATCCAAATTGTTAGGTGCTACATTTTCATACATGTTTGCAACAACAATAAGATTATCTAGTCTTATCCCCAATGTTGAGATAGTATGTTCATCCATGTTCTCTTCTAAAAGTATAGGATTAATGATATTCCTTGCAATTGTCTCCATTTTTGTGTTATGTTTTCTTCTATACCCCCTGTATCGATCGCATCATTAATAGTCCCCATTTTGGATGGTATGTTGTCCTCTACATTGATAGTCCCCATTTTGGGTGGTATGTTGTCTGCTACAATAGCACCTGATGCACTCCTTGATGATGCCATGCTTCACAACCGCCTCTTCTTCATACTCATCATCCTCATCCTCATCCATTGGTGTTATTCTCCAATTATTCGCATGAGGTTGTGGACAATGGCACCAGTGCCATTCATTACATGGATTGAAGAGAATTGCACTTAGAGTGCCATTCCCCATTCTCCATGTGATGAATGTCAATAGTTCCATTCTACCCACCATAATTTGATTATTTTGAGAATGGCACCAATGCTAAACTTCACAACTTCTTATGATCTTTTGGAGAATGGCACTAGAGTCATCCTCCATGTAGACTTTTCACAAGATGTCAATAGCACTAATGCTAATGTTCATGTGAGTTCGTAGAGAGTGGCATTGATGCCATTATTCAGATGCCAAGGTTGTCACGTGAGATTTTTCTATAAAAAATTTGGAGGAACCTTAATAAATGATGATTAGAGATTGGTATTCGTTCCATTCCCAACAACATATGATGGTTGGATAATGGCACCAGTGCCATTCTCCACAACATCATATGATTATTTGAAGAATGTTACAAGTGTTATTCTCTATTCTCCATGTGATGAATGACACTAGTACCATTGTCAACAACACCATATGATTATTTAGATAATGGCACCAGTGATATTCATCACATGGATTTTTGAGGATGGCACCAATGTCATTCTCTAAGTAACCACATGATGTTTTGGAGAATGGCACCAGTGCCATTATCCTCAAATTCATTTGAGCACTAATGCCAATCTCAATGGGAGTTTGTAGCCATACTCCATGAGAGTATGTGAAGAATCCTGCATGAGAGTTTGTGGATAGTGGAATTGGTGCCATCCTCCATGATGTTGGTTTCATTCTCCACAACACATGATGGTTGGAGAATGGCACCAGTGCCATTCTCCACAATATCATATGATTATTTGGAGAATGTCACCAGTGCTATTCTCTGCTCTCCATGTATTGAATGGCACTAATGTCATTCTCAACCACATCATATGATTATTTGGTGAATTGCACTAGTACCATTTCCCACAACACCATCAAACTTTTTGGAGAATGGCACCACTGACATTCATCACATGGATTGTGGAGGATGGTACCAATGCCATTCTCCATTCTCCATGTGATGAATGGCACTGATGCCATTATCAAGTAACCTCATGATGTTTTGGAAAATGGCACCAATGCCAATATCCTCAAATTCATCTGTGAAATAATGTCGATCTAAATGGGATTTTGTGGAGAATGGCACCCATGCCATATCCATGAGAGCTCGTGGAGATTGGCAGTGGTGTCATCCTACATGACCTTGTGGATAATGACACTAGTGCCATTCATCGCATGGATTGCCAAGAATGGAACAAGTTCCATTCTCTAGATATCAAAGTTATCCTACCAGTGGAACACAAAACATGATATCAGGGTTATCACATTAGAGTCTTCACAAATAATATGTATAGGAACCTAACACATGATGACTATAGAATGATACTAATGCCATTGGTGACAACACTTTATGATTATTTGGAAAATGGCACCAGTGACATTCGTCACATGGATTGTGGAGGATGGAACCAATGCCATTCTCCATTCTCCATGTGATGAATGGAACTCGTGCCATTCCCCAAATATTCATATAGTGTTGTGAACAATGGCACCAGTGTCATTCTCTAAAATTACATCTAATCTTTTGGTGATAATGGTCCACTCATGATGGTAGGATCATGGTTCTAGTGTCATTTTTCAAAAAATCATTTGATGTTGTGTAGAATGCCCATTATCATGCTAGTGGAACATAACACATGATGGCTAGAGAATGGCACTGGTGCCATTGTCCAAAAAATCATATGATATTATGGAGAATGGCACCAGTGTCATTCATCACATGGATTGTGGAGAATGGCACCAGTGACAATATTCATGCTCCATGTCATGAATGGCACTAACATCAATCTCCATTACATCATATGATTCTTTGAAGAATTGGCACTAGTTCCATTCTCCACAATTTCATCTGATGACCTTGAGAGAATGCCAGAGCAACATATCTCCATGTGAGTTTGTGGAACCAGTGACAATTACTACATGGATTGTGGAGGATGGCACCAATGCAATTCTCTATTCTCCATGTGATAAATGGCACTGATGCCATTCTCCAAGTAACCACATGCCAGTTTTGGAGAATGGTACCAGTGGCATTCTCCTAAAATTCATTTGAGAACTAATGCCAATCTCAATGGGAGTTTGTGAAGAATGGCACCAGTGCCATTCCATGAGAGTATGTGGAGAATCATGCATGAGCATTTGTGGATAGTGGAATTGGTTCCATCCTACATGATGTTGGTTCCATTCTCCACAACACGTGATGGTTGGAGAATGGCAGTGGTGTCATTCTCCACAACATCATATGATTATGTTGAGAATGTCACTAGTGCTATTCTCTATTCTCTGTGTGTTGAATGGCAATGATGCCATTCTCAACCACATCATATGATTATTTGGTGAATGGCACTGGTACCATCATCCACAACACCATCTGATTATTTGGAGAATGGCACCAGTAACATTCATGACATGCATTGTGGAGGATGGAACCGATTCTATTCTCCATTGTCCATGTGATGAATGGCACTGGTGTCATTCCCCAAATATTCATATAGTGTTGTGGACAATGGCACCAGTACCATTCTCTAAAACTACATCTGATGGTAGGATAATAGTACTAGTTTCATTTTCCAAATAATCATTTGATGTTGTGTAGAATGTTCATGATCCTACTAGTGGAACATAACACATGATGTGAGGTTATCACATTAGAGTCTTCCCAATAATATGTATAGGAACCTAATACATGATGACTATAAAATGGTATTGGTGCCATTGTCCACAACACCATCTAATTATTTGTAGAATGGCACCAGTGCCATTCATCACATGGATTGTGGAGGATGGAACATGCCATTCTCCATTCTCCATTTGATTAATGGTAGTGGTGCCATTCCCCAAGTAACCACATGATGTTTTGGAGAATGGCATTAGTGCCATTCTCCTCAAATTCATCTGACCATAATGCCAATCTCAATCGGAGTTTGTGAATAATGACACCGGTTCCATACTCCACGGGAATATGTGGAGAATCCTGCATGAGAGTTTGTAGATAGTGAAATTGGTGCCATCCTCCATGATGTTGTCAAGAATGGCACTAGGCTCATTCAACTATGGATTTAAGAGGATGGCACCAGTGTCATTCTCCAGGTGCCAACGTTGACACATGAGAGTTTTATCATAGGAAATTTGAGAGGAACCTAACACATGATGGTTGGAAAATGGTAGTAGTTCCATTCTCCACAACAGAGCTATTCTCCACAACACATGATCATTCGAGAATGGCACCGGTGCCATTCTCCAAAACATTATATGACTATTTGGAGAATGTTACCACTACTATTCTCTGTTCTCCCTGTGATGATGCCATTCTCAATCACATCATATGATTATTTGGTCAATGGCACTGGTACCATTGCCCACAACACCATCTGATTATTTGGAGAATGATATTAGTGACTGTCATCACATGAATTGTGGAGGATGGCACTAATGCCATTCTCCATTCTCCATGTGATGAATGGTACCAGTGTCATTCTCAAAGTAAACACATGATGTTTTGGAGAATGGTACCACTGCCATTCTCCTCATATTCATGAGGACTAAATCCAATCTGGATGGGAGTTTGTGGAGAATGGCACCGGTGCCATACTCCATTAGAGCAAGTGGAGATTAGCAGTGGTGCCATACTACATGACCTTGTGGAAAATGACGCCAGTGCCATTCATCACATGGATTGTCAAGAATGGCACAAGTTCCATTCTCCAGATGTCAAACATAACAAATGATGGTTGGAGAATGGCAATGGTGCCATTGTCTAAAAACTCATATGATATTATGGAGAATGACATGGATTCCATTCTCCATAGCACATGATGGTTGGAGAATGGCACCAGTGCCATTCTTCACAACATCATATGATTATTCCGAGAATGTCACGAGTGCTATTCTCTATTCTGTGATGAATGGCACTAATGTCATTCTCAACATCATATGATTATTTGGTCAATTGCTCTAGTACCATTGCCCACAATACCATCTAATTTTTTGAAGAATGGCACCAGTGATATTCATCACATGGACTGTGGAGGATGGCACCAATGCCATTCTCCATTCTCCATATGATGAATGGCACTGATGCCATTCTCCTCAAATCCATCTAAGAACTTATGCCAATCTCAATGGGAGTTTGTGGAGAATGGCACCAGTGCCATACACTATGAGAGCTTGTGGAGATTGCCAGTGGGGCCATCCTACATGACTTTGTGGAGAATGACACTAGTGCTATTCATCACATGGATCGCTGAGAATAGCACAAGTTCCATTCTCCAGATGTCAAAGTTATTCTACCAATGGAACACAAAACATGATGTTAGGGTTATCACATTAGAGTCCTCCCAACTACTATGTATAAGAACCTAACACATGACTATAGAATTGGTACTAGTGCCATTGTCCATAACTCTTTGTAATTATTTGGTGAATGGAACTAGTACCATTAATCACATGGATTGTGGAGGATGGAACCAATGCCATTCTCCATTCTCCATGTGATCAATGGTACTGGTGCCATGTCCCAAACATTCATATAGTGTTGTGGGGACAATGGCACCAATGCCATTCTCTAAAACTAAATTTGATCTTTTGGTGATAATGGTTCTAACTCATGATGGTAGGATAATGTTACTCGTGTCATTATGATCATCTGATATTGTGTAGAATGTCCATTATCATGCCAATGGAACATAACAAATGATGATTGGAGAATGGCACTGGTGCCATTGTCCAAAAAATCCAAGTGATGAATGACATTGGATTGAGAAGAATGGCACACATGGATTGAGGAGAATGCCACATATGGATTGAGGAGAATGACATCTATGCCATTCTCCATTCTCCATGTGATGAATGTCATTGTATTGAGGAGAATGACACCAGTGCCATTCTCCATTCTCCATGTGATGAATGGCATTGGATTGAGGAGAATGACACACGTGGATTGAGGAGAATGGCACCATTGCCAATCTCCATTCTCCATTTGATGAATGGCATTAGTGCCATTCTCCAAATATTCAAATAATCCTCTCTCTCTCTCTCTCTCTCTCTCTCTCTCTCTCTCTCTCTCTCTCTCTCTCAATTGGTCAAAACCTTATCCATATGATGATAACCAATGAAGTGTTTTATGGCCAAATCTTTTTCTTATGGTGGAAATCAATTGCATGAATGGCATTGGTGCCATTCCTCAAATATTTATATGATATTGTAGAGAATGACACCAGTTCCATTCTCCAAACTTCAACTCATATAGAATTCAAATGATTCCCTGTATGTCAATGTTGTCACAGATGATGGTTAGAGAATGGCACTAGTGCCATTTTCCACAGCACCATATGATTATATTGCAACTGGCACCTATGCCATTAATCACAAGGATTGATGAGAATAGCACCAGTGCTATTCTCCATTCTCCATTTGATGAATGGCATTGGATTGAGGAGAATCGCACACATGGATTTAGGAGAATGACACCAGTGCCATTCTCCCTTCTCCATGTGATGAATGGCATTGGATTGAGGAGAATGACATACATGAATTGAGGAGAATGATGCCATTCTCCATTTTGCATTTGATGATTGGCATTGGTGCCATTCTCTAAATATTCATATAATGCTCTCTCTCTCTCTCTCTCTCTCTCTCTCTCTCAATTGGTCAAAACCTTTTCCATATAGTGATAACCTATGAAGAGTTTTATGGCCAAATCTTTTTCTTATGATGGAAATCGATTGCATGAGGCCAAAGGATTAAGCCATGGTGGCAAATGCTCAAACATTTAATGCCATATGATCCAAATATTATGGCCCTAAGGTTTGAAAAGGTCTAAAAATCTTAGGTCATAATGTCCAAAAATTAGGCTAGATGGTCAATATTTTAACCATATAGTGATTAATATCATGGATTGACACAATGGTTCAGGTCTGATTCCCTAGATGTCAATGTTGTCAAAAATGATAGTTAGAGAATGGCACTGGTGCCATAGTCCACCACACCATATGATTATAATATTGAGACTGACACATGTGCCATTAATCACAAGGATTGAGTAGAATGGCACCAGTGCCATTCTCCATTCTCTATGTATGAATGGCACTAGTGCCATTCTTAAATATGCATATGATGTTGTGGAGAATGGCACCAGTGCCATTCTCCAAACTTCAACTCATATAGAATTCAAATTATTTCATGTATGTCAAATTATCACAGATGATGGTTAGAGAGTGGCACTGGTGCCATATGATTATATTCACAGTGGCACCTATGCCATTAATCACAAGGATTGAGGAGAATGTCACAAGTCCCATTCACCATTCTCCAGTCTCCATGTGATGAATGGTATTGCATTGAGGAGAATGGCACACATGGTTTGAGGAGAATGACACACATGGATTGAGGAGAATGACACCAGTGCCATTCTCGATTCTGCATGTGATGATTGGCTCAAAATATTCATATCATGTTCTCTCTCTTTTGGTTATGGTGGAAATCAATTGCATGAGGCTAGAGGATTAAGCCATGGTGGCAAATGGTCAAAAATATAATGCCATATGGTCCAAATATTATGGCTCTAAGGTCTAAAAAGGTTTTAAAATCTTAGGACATAATGTCTAAACATCAGGCTAGATGGTCAAAACTTTAGCCATATATTGATTAATCTCATGGATTACACACAATGGTTCAAGTCCCATTCCCTAGGTGTCAATGTTATCGTAGATGATGGTTAGAGAATGGCACCACTGCCATTGTCCACCACACCATATGAGTAAAATATTGATATTGGCACCTATGCCATCAATCACAAGGATTGAGGAGTGTGGCACCAGTGCCATTCTCCATTCTCTATGTATGAATGGCACTAGCGCCATTCTTCAAATATTCATATGATGTGGAGAATGGCACCAGTGCCATTCTCCAAAGTTCAACTCATATAGAATTCAAATTATTCCATGCATGTCAAATTGTCACAGATGATGGTTAGAGAATGGCACTGGTACCATTGTCCATCTCTCTCTCTCTCTCTCTTGGTCAAAACCTTATCCATATGGGGATAACCTACGAAGAGTTTTATGGCTAAATCTTTTACATATGGTGGAAATCATTTGCATGAGGTCAAAGGATTGAGCCATGGTGGGAAATGGTCGAAACTATAATGGCATATGGTCGAAGTGTTATGGCCCTAAGGTCTAAAAAGGTCTAAAAATCTTAGGTCATAAGGTCTAAAAATCAAGCTAGATGGTCAATTGAGGAGAAATTCTCCATGTGATGAATGGCATTGGTGCCATTCTTCAAATATTCATATGATGTTGTGGAGAATGGCACTGGTGCCATTCTCCAAACTTCAACTTGCCTTGTGAAAAAAATTCAAAATTAGGCGGGAAATTTGAATTTAGAATTCAAAACTTTCTCAAATTTAAAAATTTAAGTTCAAAAAATTATAATGTTAAAATGGAACATTTCAATTTTGAATTTGAATTTGAATTTGCATTTGCAGTACAATTTCAATTTGAAGTTGAGAGCTCTCTCTCTCTCTCTCTCTCTCTCTCTCTCTCTCTCTCTCTCTCTCTCTCTCTCTCTCTCTCTCTCTCCCTCTCTCGCTCTCTCTAGGTGAGAGAGAGCATGAGCGACGTGAGAGTTGCATGAGAGAGAGAGATAGAGAGAGAGTAGTTGCAGCAAAGAGTAGCTTTAGCAGAGAAGGGAGCGTAGGAGGGAGAGGAGAGCATCGTAGGAGAGGAGAGTGTAGGAGGAGGAATTTGATGAAACCAAGTCGTAGGATGAGAGTCAAGAAAGCAAAATCCCAAGATGCCAAACCTACATATCGATTCACCTCTTGCCAGATTGATCGTTATTGCCTTCCTTCGGTTTCTAAACTTCTTGTGGATTGCACGGATGAAACCAGCAGCTTCTCAAATCTCGTGAAGATTTGACATGACAAGCAACACATATCGATTCCGGACTGTGGATGTAGATTTCGAGAGGAGCATGACGATGATGAATTTCGGGAGCAGGCTAGACAGAGGTGCGAGAGGCAACGGAGGCAGCCTAGGGAATACGAAGCCCGAGGGTAGAGATGTGATGCAACTTCAATGCTCTCGAAATTCAGGATGTTGAATTTTGAGAGCAGAATGACGATGCCATGAGCTTGGATGATGAATTCGAGAGCCAATTTTAATTCATTGAAGGGGAGCGTGGATGACGAAATTGAGATGTTGCTAGAAGTTGCGAGGGGAGGCCCCGAGCTGCATCATCATCGTATTAGAAATAGAGGCCATGCGGATTTTGACCTTGGAGGGAGAGGAGGAGGTAAGGTCTTTTGATTTTTTTAGGGTTCTTTTTTTTTATCATTGCTTTTTTTTTTTGCTTTCGTTTTGTTTTCATAAAACATTGCCGAAACTAATAGTGGGCCTAGGCTTGGGATTTGAGCAATCATAGTGGCCACTAAAGGAAAATTCAAAATATTATTCTTCAAGCTATGTTGAAGAGTAATACTTGGACCCTCATCTTGAAAAATCTTTGACTTTGCCTCTTAAGAGGTGGATTACGGTAATCATCCAAATTGATTACCACTTCTTTACGCTTTCTCATCTAGTCATCGAGAACATTTGGACACCTCCTAGAAACTACTCCTCTCTTGGTAATACTCTTCTAGTTGTCTTTCTAGGAATTTTACCGGCTTGTTGTTGCTCGTCTAAATGTTGATCCTCCTAGGTATTGGATCTCTACCTCCACCAACTTAATGGAACAGACTACTCAGAGCTCTCCAAGGCATAAACTATCTTTTTAATTGTGGAAAAGTACCTATGGATAGATGCCAAGTACAAAATATTCAAGCTTCCTTGCCTTAATTGCATGTAGCCCAGAACAAAATTTTGCTATGATGGCTACGTGCATCTTAATAGGCCACTGAACCCACTATACTCTAGTTCAACTTCACCCACTGGTGGTATTCACTATCTTGGCCTGATAAGATTCATGCACTCCATGAGTAGCTAATTCAGCATTCAATGAGTTCCTCAATTGAGAATGCTTCTTACACACCCCTTGTACTTAAAATCCCCTCATGCACAAAGCATAGGTGCTAGTGAGTGGAGTGGATAGGAGGATCCCCTCTAATGGAATTCGTTCTCTTGTGGTTGGTACAACCTTGCTATCTATAAAACCTAAGTGGGAGAGCCTCTAATGGACTTCCTTCTCTTGTGCTTGGTACAACCTTGCTATCTCTAAAATCTAGCTGAAGTCAATCTTAGGGTATTCAAACTTAACAAAGTGTCAAGGTTCGACTCAACAAAGTATCAAGGTTTGACTGAACAAAGGATCAAGGTTTAACCATTGTAGCCATCCATTGACTTCCCCCTTGTGACCAAGGGGTTTGTATTGATGGAAGTTTTCAACTATAGTGAGACACTTGCTCCCATAGCTCAAATGAAGGCAATACCAATGATAATTGCAATGGTATCTTATTCAAAGTGGTACATCTTCTAGATGGACATGAAATGAGAATTTTTAAATGGAGATATCAAGGACATTTATATGAGAGAAGCCGCCTAGATTTTCAATGTAGGGTGACCAAATGGGGAAAGTGTGCATAGTCTCAGAAACATTGTATGACTTGAAATAGGCCCCTTGAGCATCATACCAATGGATCTATGACTCCTTTGGAAGAATCATCTTGATATAGAGTGCATAAGATGTAAACATCTATCAAGAATCATCTTGATATAGAGTGCATAAGATGTAAACATGAATCTTCATTCAAAGGGGCCCAAGAAATAAATGATGATGTTATACATTGATGATTTGATCATAAAACAACCCACTAAAGGGATATTAGGTTCTTGACCATGATTACACTAGCTCACCATGTCAATGATATTGATATCCATGTCACAGTAAAACCTAACCGTTCCAAAATTCTTGATCAAAACCCTCATCCTCATTCTCACAATGTATATCTCATAGAAATTAGAGTATCCAAACTATGAAAGTAATTAATGAAATATCACATGCAATGTAAAAATCTGATTATGTAGAAGATTAAGGAGAAACTTACATTAAAGAAGAGGTGGCCCTCTCTCTCTCTCTCTCTCTCTCTCTCTGTCTCTCTCTCTCTCTCTCTCTCTTTCTATATATATATATATATATATATATATATATGAATTCTTAGCAACAAATAATACCTACACATAAAAAAATGCAAGGTCATGATGATGGTGGAAATAATTCATGCTTTAGAAAAAAGTTCTATCAGAATACCAAAAATTTAGGGACTCATTCATAGATTCTGGAGATTGGCAGTAGTGCCATTCTCCAAAAACCCACGAGGGGATTGGCATCACTGCCATTTCTCTATGTGGGTTTGGGGAGAATGGCACAGGTGCCAATTTCCATAAACCCACATGGAGATCAGCACTAGTGCAATTGTACATAGGAAAGCTAGACTCATATGGAGAATGGCACTGGTGCCATTCTCCACAATCCTACATGGAGAATGGCAATGGTACCATTCTCCCCCACTCCAGGGACATCTTTGTTGATCTTATGAAATTTTGCACAATCCCACATGTCTCCCCTACTTCAGGGACATCTTTGTTGATCTTATGAAATTCTGCACAATCCCACATGGAGAATGGTACTGGTGCCATTCTCCATAGGAAAGCCAGACTCACATGGAGAATGGCACCAGTGCCATTCTCCACAATCCCACATGGAGAATGGCACTAGTTCCATTCCCCATAGGAAAGCAAAAATCACATGGAGAATGGCACCAGTGCCATTCTCCACAATCCCACATGGAGAATGGCACTCGTTCCATTCTCCGTAGGAAAGCCAGACTCACATATAGAATGGCACTGGTGCCATTCTCCGCAATCCCACATGGAGAATGGGACTGGTGCCAGACTCACTTGGAGAATGGCACCAGTGCCATTCTCCACAATCCCACATGGAGAATGGCAGCGGTGCCATTCTCCCCCGCCATAATGACATCTTTGTTGGTCTTATGAAATTCTTTGGTTGTAGTTTGTTTATAATTAACATCCTATAATTGTAATGAGAGGGGTTGGCTATCAGATGCGGTGACAAGGTCATGATGATGGTGGAAATCATTCACACTTTAAAAAAAGTTTTATCAAATTACCAAAATTTTAGGGACTCATTCATGGATTTTGGAGATTGGCACCAATGCCATTCTCTAGAACCTACTAGGGGAATGGCATGAGTGCCATTTCTCTATTTGGGTTTGGGGAGAATGGCATTGGTGCCATTCTCCATAAACCCACATGGAGATCCGCACTAGTGCCAATGTACATAGGAAAGCCATACTCATATAGAGAATGGCACCAGTGCCATTCTCCACAATACCACATGGAGAATGGCAATGGTGCCATTGTCCCAAACTGCAAGCATGTCTTTGTTGGTCTTATGAAATTCTGTACAATCCCACATGGAGAATGGCACTGGTGCCATTCTCCATAGGAAAGATAGATTCACATGGAAAATGGCACCAATGCCATCCTCCACAATCCCACATGGAGAATGGCAGTGGTGCCATTCTTCCCCACTACAAGGACATCTTTGTTGGTCTTATGAAATTCTTTCGCTGTGGCTTGTTCATAATTAATTTCTTTTAATCGCAATGAGAGGGGCAGATGCGGGGACAAGGTCATGATGATGGTGGAAAGAAGTCATGCTTTAGAAAATAATTTTAGGGAAATAATTAATAGTTTCACAAAAAATTTGTATAGACTCATTCATGGATTCTGGAGATTGGCACCAATGCCATTCTTCAATAACCCACTAGGGGGTTAGCATTGTTGGTAAACTAAAAGGAAAGCAAAGAGTGGACACAAACTCAGAATACTTGCATTATAGAATGAAGAAGAGTGAGGTCCTTAAGTAGGCACCTCATACATGCTCACTGACATCACTGATGACTTCAGAGCTCCACAATCATCTCCTCAATTTGCTCCTAGATTCTCTCAATCATCCTATGTGGCTTTCCACCACCTAACTATCCTTATGGGCACCTAACTGTGCCTCTAGTATGTCTGAGGCATGCACCTTGAGATATCCCAACATACCCCCCCTCAAGGGAATGCCTCAGGCTATGTCAAGGATACATCTAGTCTCATAGTTTCTCATGCCATCTCATGGTGGTCAAGGATAAATCTATGGCTAGGTTCTCATGCTAGCAAGGGTTCCCATGGATGTAAGGTAAACAAAAGGGATACTAAAAGACCTTCCAATGGTTATCTCCCCTACATGTACATGCACACAATGTCTGCAGGAGGTACCATGGAGCAAAAACACATACACATGGCCTACATCATATGGTGACCAGAGGTGTTTACAAAACACACAAAACACAATAGTTTATTTCATTCATTTTGGAGGACTATCCAGGTTGAGTACCTTGACATAAAAAGAGAGATCTGGAGCATACATAGAGATGATTTAAAATGCATAATCTTCAAAGGATGCCTCATCTTGTGGAGGCTCATCAACTAAAAGTAGATTTGCATTTTTTGTCTTTGCTTTGCTCTGCAAAATTTCTCATGATGGTTGTTCTTGCCACAGTGTTGGCATGGATTAATTTTGAAGTAGTCTTTTGAAAGGTGATTTGTCTTTCCACAGTGATTGCAAGGGGTAAACTTGCCCTTCTGGACTTTTACAGCATAAACAGTGTCATTGCCTTTCTTGAGCTCCATATGCCTTTCTTCTTCTTAGAGAGCAGATATAATACCTTCAACATTAGGATTAGGAAGATTTTTCAAAGTGGTAACTATATGATCATAATCTTCAGGCATACTCTTAAGTGCCATAGCATCATCTGGAGTAATAGGAGAGTTGATAGAAGCTAATTGAGTCATAAGACTCCACATGTAGTTGACATGAGCTACCAAAGTAGTGCCACTAACCATCTTCAATTCAAAGAAAGAGATTTTAAGTGATAATTTAGAGATGTGAGAGCTAGCACCAAAAATCATGTCAAGCTTCTGCCAAGCTTCTAAAAGAGACTCTAAGTTAGAGATGTGGTGAATATAATCATCTCCTAAAGCAAGAGCAATGATACCATATGCTTTCTCCTCTCTAGTGGGATCCCTTGCCAGGCGTGTCGGAGTTGAGGATTCTCCAGCATTGGAGGATGTAGAAGAAGCAGTTGGAGTCGGTTTGACAAGTCCCCAGAGGTTCTCCCTCATCAATGCAAATTTCACCTTCATCTGCCATGTGTGGAAGCCCTTTCCATTGAACTTCTCTAGATTCAATAGGGTGGCCATGAGAGGGTCTGACCCAGATATTGGGCAGTGTCTTTCTCTCTTACAAGGCAAAAAATAACTGAAAGGCTTCCAAAATATAAGCACTTGATGTAGCAAAGACTAGTGACCAATATTCAATCAATGATGCTTTTTCTTACATGTTTCATAAAGGTGGCTTAAAATGAGAACTTTCCAATCAAAACCAGGTATAGAAATTCAAAGCACAACTGAAGCTACACTTGTACTGATGTTATTGAAAGTTTCAAAAAAATAGAAATGCTAGAATAGCATCTTATGTAGCATCATCTTCAAAAAGCTTGTCAAAACTGTCAAAACCAAAAGGTTGAACTTGGAGGGCTTGTAGCTTACTCTTCAGAGCAAAGGAAAAGGGGGTTTTTGAGGCAAAAGAGAGTTGATATACCACAGAAGGTCCTCTGGGAAGAAGAGGTGCAAAAACGTGTCAGAACTCCATAGCTTGCCCCTTCAAAGTCGACTGGTTTTTCATTGATTTCTCCTTGAATATGCAGCCATTGCTGCTCAGATTTCAGCACAGGATAGCCCAAGGAATGGAGAATCTACCCCTGAAAGGAATTAGAGGAAGATGAAGTATGTTGAGAGAAAATGTAGAAGCAAAAGTCAACGATCTTCGTGTAATGGCGACGAAACGAGGGTGTCTTTCTTCAATTCCTTTTAGCCAGGGGTTTGCCCCTTTGAGGTAGATCTCTAATAGGAAGGGCATGGGAAATGGTTGAGAACCAGAGGAGAACAAGCTTAAGCAAACTTTGGGAAGAAGAGGAAGAGATGGTGAAGAAGAAGATGAAGAAGAAGATGATGAAGTGGCAGAAATGGGCTCAAGGGGGATCAAAGGGCTCTGATACCATGTTGGTAAACTGAACGGAAAGCAAAGAGTGGACACAAACTCAGATAGAATGAAGAAGAGTGAGGTCCTTAAGTAGGCACCTCATACATGCTCACTGACATCACTGATGACTTCAGAGCTCCACAATCATCTCCTCAATCTGCTCCTAGATTCTCTCAATCATCCTATGTGGCTTTCCACCACCTAACTGTGCTTATGGGCACCTAACTATGGCTCTAGCACTCACACATAGAAACCAAGGTGTGCCTGAGGCATACACCTTGAGATATCCCAACAAGCATTAGTGCCATTTCTCTATGTGGGTTTGGGGAGAATGGCACTGGTGCGATTCTCCATAAACCCACATGGAGATTGGCACTAGTGCCAATGTCCATAGGAAAGCCAGACTCACATGGAAAGCGGCACCGGTGCCATTCTCCACAATCCCACATTGAGAATGTCAGTATTGCCATTCTTCCCCACTACAAGGACATCTTTGTTGGTCTTATGAAATTCTTTGGTTGTGGCTTGTTCATAATTTATTTACCTATAATCGTAATGACATGGGATGGCTATCAAATGCGGGGACAAGGTCATGATGATGGTGGGGAATAAAGTGGTTGGAATTGGTGTAGTGTGTGCAATAGATCCGAAGGGTCGAGGCCTACTATAGAGGTGTGAAGATTGGGGCAGAAAATGTATTGGTGATAATGGAGAAGTCTATCAATAGTAAGATGCTCTTGCCATTTCCCACTATGGATGCAATGCTTATTGGTGAGGAACTTTGGAGTGTTGTCAAGTGGTCTAAGGGCTCTCTAAAACATGTTGGTGATTCTTTAGATGATCCTATGACTCAAGAAGGCGGACCAAGTGAGCCTGAGCCACCTTATGTTGAGGCAATGCAAGTTTCTTCATTGAAAATGAAAATTTCATTTGTGAATCTTGGAAAGAAAAAGATTGTCTTGTGGGATGAGAGCAAAACAAAGACCATGGGGGAAGGTGTGATCTTGTATGTTTTCCCAGGTGACTCTATAAACTTTGACCTATTGGGTAACGATTGCATTGGTGTGGGTATTGAAAAGAAAGAACATATTACAAGAAGTGGGTCTTCTATGCAAGATGCTAGCTCTCTCAACCTAGTTAAGTGTCCCATCAAGCAGATTACCTTACTTGATGGAAGCCCATTGCAACAATATGTGCCGATGGACCACGTTGCTGGCATGGATGAGGTGGTCAATGATCGAATGTTGAAAAGGGGTGATCCATCTTCAAAGAAAAGAAGGTACACTTTCATTAATAGGGTGCCTAAACAAAGAGACCCGAAGTCTGTCACGAATGCCATGACAACTTCCATTGCAAGGGCTACATACACATGTACAAATTTGTTGCTGTCAAATACAAGAGAAAATCCACCCTCTTCAGAGGGAAGTGTTGTTGTTGAGCCACCATACCAAAAGTTGCCAGAGAACTTGCTACTCCAACTAGATAATTGTGGGTCTGAGAACAAAAATTGTTTGCATACCTTTCTCTTCTTGTAGCAAGGGGCATTTTCAAGACAGTTCAATTGGTCTTCTTGATGGTAAGACACACCCATGAGGACATTGATGCAATGTTCAGTAGGCTCTATGAGAGCTTCCAAGTGGGGACAAACATTCACTTTCCCTCATTTGATAGATACATTCAAAAAATGTACATCATCTTCACCAGCACCATTTCTTCTTACATGGGTTCCTAACTTCAAGGATTATGTGGATTGCTACCTATGTGATGGGAAAGAAATGCTAGTTGGTCATGCAAAGCCATTACGATTTTGATTTTACATGCAAGGTGACAGACCTATGATGTAGTACAAGGTGCATCCAAAATCACCGAATCGGATGCCCACCACTGAAGGGGGAATTGAGCTATGGAAGAAAGATAGTGAGGGTCGACCATTGTTGCCAACAAGTTGTCCAGATATACTGCCAATGGCTGCATTTGTGAGAGATCACTTGCAATTAATATCAAGCATAAAGGATTACAGTAAGTTTTGGGAGAGATTTGCAAGTGGAAATAATGCATCGTATGAGTCCTACATTAGGCCAGTGATAGACTACTGGAAAACCATGATTGTGAGCTCGAACAGGAAAACATCTTAGAGATAGGAGTGTACAGAGACTTTTGGCCAAGAACACAATTGCCTCATGAGGAGGAGGATATAGATGCTTGCATTAATGAGTTCCAAGGCTATGAGGAATGGAATGATCACTATTGCAGGCTGCTACAAGGTAAACCAAGGGAAGAGTTTAGACCAATGGTGGATGTTAAGCAAGGCAACTTCGTCTTGGTGAGGCCATCAGACCCTATATACCCCATATGACTTGGGGTTGCCGTATCAAGTGCCAAGATGTCCTAACTTTAAGAAATTATTAATTCAGTATTGGATGCCATCAATTAAGAGAAAGGGGCTCAGTGATGCAGATGCCTATGTGTGAAGATTGTGGGAGAGAGGGAAGGAGTCTCACTTGAGGCTTTCTCACAATCACAATGGGGGAATACACACAAAGGTGGAGGCTGAAAACAGTTTTCCTCTTCTTAGTTGTGAAAACCAAAAGAACACTTGTACAAAGAAATAGAAGAACCCTATATGTGGGTCTCAAACCAAACTCAACTAACTAAGGTGGCATACTAACTGAGCCATAAACTAGAGTAGATAAGGATAGCTGTTATCCAGCTATTATTCGTGGGCGGTGTACCAACCGCATCTCCAGCTAACAGGTCGGTGACATAAATGCACAACAGTCACCCTGGCATATCGCGAGTGGAGCTCGATACCTCAACACTCCCCCTCGAGCTCAATCCCAATTCCTTCACACCAAGCAGGTCTCTAAACTTGTGCATCTTCTCTGCACCCAATGCTTTCGTGAAGATGTTAGCTACTTGATCCTCTGTGCTGACATAAACTAGATCAATGAGACCTAGTAAAACCTTCTCCCGCACATAGTGATAATGCACCTCAATGTGCTTTGTTCTGGCATGAAAGACTGGGTTCTTTGCCAAATGTATACTACTCATGTTGTCACAATAAATGACAACTGGCCCATCTGTAGACTGATGCATATCATAGAGTAGCTTATGCAACCAAGCTACCTCACATGCAGCCATTGCTGCACCCCTGTACTCAGCCTCTGTGCTCGACGGCAACTGTAGGCTGTTTCTTGCTGCTCCAAGTGACTGCAGCACTCCCAAAAGAGAACACATATCCACTGGTAGATCGTCTATCAGAATTGCTACCAGCCCAATCAGCATCAGTGTATCCATGCAACTGTATCTGAACCCCAGCCTCATAAAATAGTCCATACTGCAATGTGGACTTCACATACCTGAGTATGCGTCTAGCCGCATCCAAATGCGGTTTCCTTGGAGCCTGCATAAACTGACTTACCAACCCAACAGCAGCATAGCTCAAATCTGGCCTGGTAATAGTCATGTGAATCAAACTTCCTACTATGCGTCTGTACATAGTAGGGTCTTCCAGAAGCTCACTTGCATCTGTGCTCAGCTTCACATTCTGCTCCAAAGGAACTGAAATAGGCTTACAGCCTGTCATCCCATATTTGGACAGCATGTCCAATCCATACTGCCTCTGCAAGATCTGTATCCCGCTTGGTGATCTAATCACCTCAATGCCCAAGAAATAACGCAGCTCTCCCAAATCCTTCATCTCAAACTTCTGCCTCAATAGCATTTTCACATGAAGGATATCTTCATCACTATCACCTGTGATGATCAAATCATCAACATAAATGACCAGCAACATAATCCCTTTCTCTGTTTTTCTCACATAGAGTGAGAAATCTGCCTTGGAAATCTGAAAGCCAATAGTGACAAGATACTGTCCTATCTTGTCAGACCATGCTCTAGGTGCTTGCTTCAAGCCATACAAGGCTTTCTTCAACTTGCAAACAAACTCAGGATGAATAGCATGAACATAACCTGCTGGCTGCTCCATAAAGACCTCTTCTTGCAAATCACCATGCAAGAAGGCATTCTTTACATCCATCTGATGTAAAGACCATCCCTTTGATGCAGCCATAGCAATGGCTGCTCTTACGGTTGCCATCCTTGCAACCGGGCTGAAAGTTTCTTCATAATCAATGCCATATGTCTGTGCATACCCCTTGACAACTAATCTTGCCTTGTATCTATTCACAGAACCATCTGCATTGTGCTTGATCTTATAAACCCACTTACAGCCAATTGCATTCTTGCCTTTAGGCAAAGGCACCAATTCCCATGTAGCATTAGCATCCAAGGCATCCATTTCTTCATCCATGGCTTTCTCCCATTTTTCATTTCCCATGGCTTGCTCAAAAGAAGTGGGTTCTGGTTCCTGTATCACTTTGACCATATAGGCATAGTGAATGGCTGTAAATCCATCATATTTCAGCCTATCCACAGGATACCTAACCCTGGTAGACCTGCGCAAAATAGGCTCACTTCCAGGTGCTCTCAAAACATCCCTGGTCTGTTGAAACACTGAAAGGAAAGAGTAGAGTGGACACAAAATCAGAATACTTGCTTATAGAATGAAGAAGAAAGAGGTCCTTAAGTAGGCACCTCATACAAGGTCACTGACATCACTGATGACCTCAAAGCTCCACAATCATCTCCTCAATCTGCTCCTAGATTCACTCAATCATCCTATGTGGCTTTTCCACCACCTAACTGTGCTTGTGGGCACCTAACTGTGCCTCTAGCACTCACACATAGAAACATAAGGTGTGCCTGAGGCATACACCTTGATATATCCCAACAAACCCCCCCTCAAGGAAATGCCTCAGGCTATGTCAAGGATACATCTAGTCTCATAGTTTCTCATGCCATCTCATGGTGGTCAAGGATTAATCTATGGCTAGGTTCTCATGCTAGCAAGGGTTCCCTTGGGTGTAAGGTAAACAGAAAGGGATACAAACAGACCTTCCAATGGTTATCTCCCCTGCATGTACATGCACACAATGTCTGCAGGAGGTACCATGGAGCAAAACATACACATGGCCTACATCATAAGGTGACCAGAGGTGTTTACAAAACACACAAAACACAACACACAATAATTTATTTTCATTCATTTTGGAGGACTATCCAGGCTGAGTACCTTAACATAAAAAGAGAGATCTGGAGCATACATAGAGATGATTTAAAATGCATAATCTTCATGGGATGCCTCATCTTGTGGAGGCAAAATATCCATGTCAAGGCAAGGTCTTACCACATGGGCAGTGTCTAGTGCCTTATAAGATGGTACTATGATAGAACAAGTGGATTTGAAAGTCATATCCTTCAAGAGAACAATTATCTTGTCATCTCCATAGTTGTGTAGAGAAGCATATCTTAGGTATATGACCTTCATCTTTTTCTTGTACTTGGAGTCAAATAAAAGTGCCATGAGAGAGTGGATCTCTGTAGTTGCTTCCTTTTTGGCAACCATTGTTTTGGCAATCTTCAATAAGGAAGTCAGGTTGGCATTTTCATCCTTTGTAGCATAACAAGACATTGCTTTATGTTTTGGCTTTTCACATATTTGGCATAAGCAAGCCATGAGAGGCTCTAACCCAAGTATTGGGTAGTGTCTTCTCTCTTACAAGTGAAAAAGAACTGAAATACTTCCAAAGTATAGGCACTTGATGTAGCAAATAGTAGTGACTAGTTTTCAAACAATGATGCTACTTTTTGCATGCTTCATAGGAGTGGATGAAATAAACACTTTCCAATCACAACCAGGTCTAGCAAGTCAAAACAAAACTGAAGCAACACTTGTAGTGAAGTTATTGAAAACTTCAAAAGCTCAGAAATGCTAGAGTAGCATTTTATGTAGCATCATCTTCAAAACTTGTCCAAAACTGTCAAAAATGAAAAGCTGAACTTGGAGGGCTTGTAGCTCACTCTTCAAAGCAAGGAAAAGAGGGCTTTCTGAAGCAAAAGAAAGCTCATATACCAGAGAAGGTCCAGCACAGAGGTTGGACGAAATGGTGCGCACTTTTGCCCGGGAGAGTTGCTACAGGCTGAAACTGAGTTTTGACGATTTCTCCCTCGTTACTAAACCAAATGACTTGAAAAATGGCTCAAAATCTTCGTCTTGAGGTCGCCCATCTACTCCTAAGAGGGCTCAGGCAATGGCGGAGCAGGCAGGGAGTATTGAGCAACAGAAGAAATTCGCTGTTTGGAGAATGGCAGCCACCACAGACGTTTTTTCTTCAATTGCTTGCAGGTGGAAGTTCGCCCATACTAGAGGAGTTTCCAGCTCAGAGGGTTTGGGCAATGGCCGTTTGTAGATGGAGAACCAAGCTCTCAAAGATTTTGGGAAGAAAGAGGAAAATGGAGAAGAAGAAGATGAAGAAGAAGATGATGATGTGGCAGAAATGGGCTCAAGGGGGATCAAAGGGCTCTGATACCATGTTGAAACACTGAAAGGAAAGAGTAGAGTGGACACAAAATCAGAATACTTGCTTATAGAATGAAGAAGAAAGAGGTCCTTAAGTAGGCACCTCATACAAGGTCACTGACATCACTGATGACCTCAAAGCTCCACAATCATCTCCTCAATCTGCTCCTAGATTCACTCAATCATCCTATGTGGCTTTTCGACCACCTAACTGTGCTTGTGGGCACCTAACTGTGCCTCTAGCACTCACACATAGAAACATAAGGTGTGCCTGAGGCATACACCTTGATATATCCCAACATGGTCTTCCTTACTCCAGGTGTAACAACAGAAGGAATACCCAACTCATCATCAATGCTCTGTTCTGAGCCACTGGATTCACCATCCACATAAGAGTGACCTGCATTCACATCAAACATGGGCTGATCTACCTTCTCTTTTCCTCTTGGTGATACCTGCATATCACTATCTACATTGCTTTGAGGGGATTCTCCTGATCTCAATCTGCCTGTCCATGGCGAAGTATGTGAACCACTGAGGACACTCCAGGTCCACTGATATTTTGTGATTGCTGCTGTGCATTCTGTGCAGCATTACCATTTTGTGCATCTACATCAATCATCACATTTACTGGTTTATACCAGCTGCTCATGTCATGAAAAACAACATCTCTGCTCACTGTGAACTTACGTGTAGAAGGGTTATAGCATCTATACCCTTTCTGCTGCAGAGAATAACCAAAAAAGATGCACTTCTCAGCTTTTGGATCCAACTTGGACCTCAACTCATCTGGCACATGGACATAAGCAATGCAACCAAAAATCTTCAAATGAGAAATATCTGGTTTCCTACCAGTATACATCTCCTCTGGCGTCATGCCATGTATTGCTGCAGTGGGAGTCCTGTTCATTATATAGACTGCTGTAGCAACTGCTTCAGCCCAATAATAATCTGCTAGATCTTTTTCATTTAGCATAGCCCGAGACACCTCTCCAATATGCCTGTTTTTTCTTTCTGCAATTCCATTTTGCTGTGGGGTATGACTGCATGAATATTGCTGCTTTATACCATGCTCCTGCAAGAACCTTGCAAACTCATTTGAGAGGTACTCTCCCCCTCCATCTAACCTTAGGCATTTTATTTGCAGGCCTGTTTCTTTTTCAACCATAGCTTTGAAAGCTTTGAAGTGCCCAAACACTTCACTTTTCTTTTTCATAAAATACACCCACAGTTTTCTGCTGAAGTCATCAATAAATGTGACAAAATAGTGACAGCCTCCAATAGATGCAGCTTTTGTAGTCCACACATCAGAGTGGATTAATTCCAATGGTTTTTTACTCTCTTGAACACGCCTAGGAAAAGGTTTCCTTGCCTGTTTCCCAAATTGACAGGCTTCACAAATCTTGTGCATTTCTGCAACCTTGAATTTTGGCAATCCTGCAACAATATTTTGGGCTTGCATTGATTTAAGTCACTGTATATTAACATGACCAATGCGTTTGTGCCAGATATCAATATCTGCAACTACACCAGTCCCATGTGCAAACATTGCTGCACTCAATTCAGGCATGTCTGCATCCAACGTAAACATCCTGCCCTTCTTCTTTCCTTTTGCTATCAAGCGACCATTATTTTTCATATCCTCAACAAAGCATCCATGAGGATTAAATCTGACCTGCAAGCCCTGCTCAACCATCTGATCAACAGAAACCAGGTTCTTGGTGATGTTCGGGACATGAAATACATCAGACAAGTATTTCTTTTTCCCATCCTGCATAGACAAAGGAATTTTGCCAATCTGCACAATAGGATGTGCAGTATCATCACCAGTCTCTACAAATCCTGGTTTTTCCATTTTTCTTGCATCCTGCATCCATTCAGCGTGACCTGTCATGTGGTTTGACGCACCCGAGTCAACATACCACACATCATTGCTTTCTTCTGCACTTGTTACAGAATTTGTCATATGCTGCACCATAAACAAATGCTCATTTCTGTCATCACCCTGTCTACTAGAGGATGCATTATTGCCTTGCTACAATTTTCCATTCATAATGTCATTCTGCTTTTTATAGCAGTCCTTAGCCATATGATCCATTTTGCCACAATAGTAGCATTCAATATTGCTGTTTGCATTTTGGCCTCTCTGCCATCCACCACGGCCTCTTTGGCTCCCCCTGCCTCTAGAGTTCCCACGTCCTCCTGCATAGGACTGGTTTTCTTGTGTTTGCTGCATATTCTGATTTCTACCACGGCCTGCAGATCGGCCTCCTCTACCTCTGCCTCTACCTCTGCCAGCATTTGAGTAGAAGACAATTTCTTTTGAAGTTCCTGCTGAAGAAGATGCACCCCCATTTCTCTGCTCTTCAGAAATTAGAAGAGCAATCAACTCCTCAAAATCAGGAAAGTTTTCACGGACGGCAATGGATGTCTGGAACTGTGCATAATCCTTTCCTAGACCATTCAAGGTCACAGAAACCAAATCGTCATCATCCACTGGTGACCCAATGGAAGCAAGTGCATCTGCAATTTTCTTCACTTTCATGTGGTAGTCATTTATGCTCAAATTTTCTCTCTGCACATTGTGCAACTCCTGTTTGAGTTGCATTTTCCTGGCTTGCGTATTTGTGCTATACATTTTTGCCAAAGTATCCCATGCCTCCTTTGGCGTATTTGCATCCTGAATATGCACAATCATGGAGTCCGAAATACTGATAGACAGCCAGTACATAACTTTCCTGGCTCTCTCATGCCATCCTTTGAATGCCTGCATTTCCTGTTGACTAGGAACATTAGGAAGAACAGGTTCTTCTTCATTTCCTGTAATGAATTCCCAATAGCCTTTTCCCATCAAGAAATTTGTCATTCTAAACTTCCATGCCTGGAAGTTGTTCTTGTCAAGCTTTTCAGTGACAATCTGTGAAAGAGAATCAGATGCCATTACAGAACACTGCAAAATATTCTGTCACTGCAAAAAACACAGCTTTTTGCCTCACACAGGCAGATCTGCAAAACTGACGAAAGTGGTATTTCACCACACAGTCACTTTCTAGTGACGATTTTGCATCAATAGGCAACAGGCATGAATCTGTAACTCCCAATATCTCTGCACACAAGCATACGATGCAATTTCTGCGGCACCTTTCCACCAACTAGCCGCGCAGTGGTCGCACAGCCAAAAACAGGGCCTTTTTCTGAGTGCCTGTGAAGAACTTCCGCCTTCAAAACGGGCCCCGAAACGGCCTCCGCAGCATATACTACGCTCTCGCCACACTACGAAGGGCGTCTCAATCTGAAACAGTGTACTCCTGCACTTCTGGCTGTGCTACCTGTAGAGATTTGCTCCCAAACTCGAAATAGGAAAGCAACACTGGTCCTCTTACCAGGACACCACGAACTTGGCTTGCTTTCTTGAGCTCCTTACCATGAACAAGGCTCTGATACCATGTGAAGATTGTGGGAGAGAGGGAAGGAGTCTCACTTGAGGCTTTCTCACAATCACAATGGGGGAATACACACAAAGGTGGAGGCTGAAAACAGTTTTCCTCTTCTTAGTTGTGAAAACCAAAAGAACACTTGTACAAAGAAATAGAAGAACCCTATATGTGGCTCTCAAACCAAACTCAACTAACTAAGGTGGCATACTAACTGAGCCACAAACTAGAGTAGATAAGGATAGCTGTCATCCAGCTATTATTCGTGGGCGGTGTACCAACCGCATCTCCAGCTAACAGGTCAGTGACATAAATGCACAACAGTCACCTTGGCATATCGCGAGTGGAGCTCGATATCTCAACACTATGTTGACTACTAGAACAAGTATTGGCATAGAATAGGTTGGATCCACAGGTATGGGAGTGTATTGATGCATTGGTCTAGTCATGGACATTAAAAGCCATAAATAGACCCAAGAAGATTAAGATTCCATGGAGTGTATGTATCAAAGCATAGGAGAGTTTGCTTGGTATCAGAGCATAGAAAATGGTGATGATTTTCTCCCTCTTGATCTCCCAAACTTCCGTTGTTATATGTGTTCTCATGTGATGTTTCTCAATTGTTATTATCTTATCAAGGGATATTTGCATATTATTAATATGATAATTTTTAGAAGTTGTCTTTCACCACCAACAGCTTTGTTTCTAGTGGTTCACTTTGCACGGTGTTTGTTAACACCACCAACTGGTGTTTATTAACACCTCAAATAAAATATACATGTTGTTCGCAAACAGTGTTTATTAACACCACCAAATACATGATTTTCAAACTCTACCACAAATGCATGCTTTGTTTTGGTTATTATACCTAATGAAACTTTTCACAACCAATGAAGTTTTTCATAATCATTGAAATTTCCAAATATCAGCATATTCAATATTGGAAAAAATCCCACAATCAATGAAAATTTTCCCAAATTTAATGAAATCCACCCAATTTCAAAATTTCCAAAATGCAACTTTTGTCCCACTTTATCTAATACGGTGTTATAACTTTCAATACCAAAGTGTCATAGGATAACTGCTTACTATGTTTAATACTAGAATCTTAAAATTATGAATACATTGGGAATGGTGTTATTTCCCCTAAATTTTAAAGGCTAATTTTAGTTGAAAATCCAAGTATCTTCTAAGCTTTCATAAATACTTCTTATGATGAGTATTTTGCTGACGATGAATAGATTGGTAATGAGAATCTTTAAGATAACTTTCAATACCAAAGTGTAACAAGATACCTGCTTACTATGTTTAATCACTAGATATACAGTTTTAAGATCAATCAAATAAAATGCTCATTAGAATTATTAGAACACTTACTATGTTTAATCACTGATATACAATTTTAAGATTAATCAAATATTTGCTATGATTAGTCTATCTTTTGTTTGGAAGGGCATAGTCAAACACTTTCCGTGAACTTTATACTTTGAACTATCATTTCTTAAAACATCCAATTCTCTTAGAAGGTGGTGTACACATATGCCTTATTGGTGTAAAAATACACCCTTAAGTATAAAATAAAACTAATAAACAACTAACATGAACATTTTAAATAAGAGTACCGTCATCAAAACAAACAAAAAACAATGTACTTTATGTGCACATTGATGAGAGACCAAAAGTAAATTTCTTTATTCAAAGTCCAAATCTTGTCATTACAATGCTCTTAGCTTTCATTTTCTTGAGTACGAAGCTCTTTTATACTAGGCCCTTGACTACTAGGGTCTTGAGGGTGTCTTGACTCATAGGATGCTCTGGAATTTGCAAGGTTTCATGCATAGACTCATCAGTGCCTCTTGCTAACTCTTGCTTACCAAGTTATGGCTTATCATTACCTTTTGTTAAAGGTAAGTCTTCCTTACTTGTTCCACTTCCCTTTCCTTTAATTGAGACTTTGGGTTGCTTAATGGGTTCCAATTCTAAAGGGGCCTATTCCACTTCTATAGCCATACCTTTTCTTGCAACGTGCTGGACTACTTCTTGCTTCGGTTAGATTTAATTTAAATTGAGACTTCCACAAGTCTCAAAATAACCAAACATGTGTTATTTTGCTAACATTTGGCAACTTGCAAAGAATGTGGAAAAAACGCACGCTCAGTTTAAGATAGTAAAATGTCATGTCTACATGTCTATCCCCATGGGGAGGTTTAACTGGTAGCCTTTAATCACAATGATAGAAAGGTTTAGATTCTATCTTAACAAGTGTATCGCCAGATACAAAGAGGATTGAGTTTAAAACAAAATTTATGAGAACTATCATTACTGCTATTGAGAGTCTGAGTGAAATGCATACAACAGTCATATCAAATTATTCTTTTACATCTGGAGATATGATCTCTTATTAGTCATATCTTTTCAAAATGGGTGAACAAAGAAATCAAGGGGAAAAGAAAATAAACTTATTTTCTATGCCAATCAATGGCATAAATAAGGAGTATAGATGTGGTGACACTAAAGTTAATTGTTGATAACATGAAGACTATAGTTTGGAAAAGAATGCAAGGCTACACATGAAAGATGTGAAAATCATCACAAAACTCTTAATGTGATTCTTATCTAGGTAGTTATGGAGCTTCCATAGTGCAACTCGTATATTCTGTGCAGTGAATAAAATGGAAGTGGTACGTTTGGGCAGTTTGGACATGTTAAGTAGTGCTTGAATGAGGACATCATCAAGGATGTCACAAACGTGTACCATATATCTAAGCCTATGATGGAAATGGGTGGCTTCCCCTCAAACAGAAGCCCCCATGTAAAGGTAGGGTCACTTCCTCAAAAAAATATGATTACATCATCCATCCTATGTGAGAGGAATCCCTACCTCTCTTACATCATGTCAGACATTGTGAGATCATTGTGCCTCAAACCTCGTCACATGTCCCAAAGCTTCCTCTCGTATGAAATGAGATCTCATCTCCTAGAGTAGTCATCATCATTAAACCATGCGTTTTGTGGCATCATCCTAGGTGGCTAACATATTGTAGATTGGGTCATGGGGAATGATCTGGTGGTAGCATCATGAATCACTAATACAAGTGTGTCCTAGGTATGGGCGAGGTCTGCATCATCTCCAAAGGCACTTGCTAGCCCATGGGATTGGTGGCTCATGTATACTGCATCAATCCCCACTGAATGAAAGCATGTTATCTCCAAGAATATTTTTGTATACCCCAAATCAGATTATTAAGGTGCATACATTGAGGCAAACTCAAATATCCCTCCTTGAACAAGACACTGCATAATGAATCATCTACCTTCCTTATCATTTAAAGCCATAACATGCTGAAGGGCATGTTTTACTAAAAAGCCACACTAGAAAATGAATGGTCTCTTGCATAAAAAATGTCATGACCTATTGACTTGCATACACATGCCAATTTGATCTTGCAAAGCCACTATATCAGGCTATAATTTATTGACCCATTTTTGCATGTCACATAAACCTTCCACATTGAAAGTCAAGCACCCTGATGTGACACCGCATCATGTGGGCTAGGCTGCAAAAGAACAACATCATCTTATAAAACCTCAGTAGCAAGCAAGTATCCATAATTGTTCAAGACAACGTCCGTGTTGCTCTTTGTCATATGTCTAATAGAGAGAAAATTCTATGCCATTGGGGGATGTATTCAGCATGTCCTATGCTCATAAGCTAATTGTGCATCACTATGCAAGGATATGTTTTTTATCTCTTCACTTTTATGAGGTGTATCATCAACCATTCCTATGGTCTCTCTTAGACTTGTGCTAAAGGGGAGGCTAGAGAACCATTCCACCTCAGAGATCATGTGGTTGCTTGTAGTAAAGTCAAACCACCATGTGTTTTCATCCTTTAGTGTTTGATTTGTGAGCTTCTCAAAGAGAGCATCTTGTGAGATGACAACCTCATACTGATAGTCATGTGGATTGCCCTCATCATAGACATAGTGTGTGGATTTCTTTTGCTGGTTTCCTTGATGAGAGTTTCAAGATTTGTCGGATTGGAAATCATTGGCTAGGTCTCTTTGTTTTTCTCTACATTCTACTTCCGAATGGCTAATATACTACAACAGTTGTAGTTTTTCTCTCTTTTAGGAGTATTTTTTCGATTTCCTTCTCTTCTAGATGACTTTTCCTTAGGGATTCCATGCCCTATTCTAAAGTGATAGGACTATGGTCCTCATTTGATGATGAAGACAAATCCTGGTTGTGTCCTTCTCCTTGAGTGTTAGGACGGGACCCTCTCCCTTCTCTAGCTATAAAAGCATAGTCATTATTCTTGGAATTAGTGTTTAGACAGTGTCTCAAGTGCTCCTACATGAGCATATCTGACATGAATGTGCACTTGCACGAGCATATCTATCTCAACTGCTCCTTTATTAGCATATCTGTCTCAAGTGCTCCTACATAAGCAAATCTGACATGATTTGGAAGGAGAGAGATGCGCCTCATTTGAGGATCTAGTCACAAACTATTAATAGTTGTTTTCGAGTTCATTGATGGCAGTTGAGACTAATCAATCTACTTTGGTCTTGTCTGATTGAAGTTAGTTAAGCTCCAAGGTCCTTTAATTTGACCCAATATTATAAAGCCGACTCACTTGGGAATTGTTGTTCAACTGATTCTCCAATAAGTGGATTCTAAACATGTTGTGCATAGTGAAGCATCTCTCAAGAGCATTCCATACAATGATGACCAATGTTTGGCCCTGAAGGATAGGTATCATGACATCTTTCACATTAGAACTTATGATTTTCAATGTTGTCTAATTGAAGTTAGTTAAGCTCCAAGGTCCTTTAATTTGACCCAATAGTTGGAGAATGAGTTGAACAACAATCCCAAGCTTCAAAGTGAGTCGGGTTTAAGAGGATTCTAGATATGTTGTGCATGTTGAACCATCTCTCAAGACCATTCCATACAATGATGAGCGATGTTTGGCCCTAAAGGACAAGTATCATGACATCTTTCACATTAGAACTTATGATTTGTAATGCAATATGGGACCCATCATCCCAATTAGATTGTTGCTTTGTGAGCTCTTGAAGCTAATCTAAGGTGAGGGGAGTTATCAAACTTGTAGGCAAAAGCTCAGGTCCCTTTTGTTCGTTGGTGATGATATCTAAGAACCTCCTTGGCTGGAAGAAGTTAACCAGTTTGAGCTTCCATTTTTTTTACAAAAATAGCTGATACCTGGTGATGAACCAAGTGAAACAAGGACTCTCCAACTGCAATGATATTAGGAGATATGACCTTCGATGGACCCAACAAATCTTGATATTTCATTCACACATCTAGAACAATAACAAGATCAATAATCAGTACTCCTTGCCTATCCTATGTCCTAAAAATATTCTTATGTGCATGCTTTTGTTGTAAATAAGCAAAGAAGGCATTGACTTACAATTAGAATCCATTAGGTTCAAGCCATAATCTTATATGTCACATATTAATTCGCTTGCATGCCGCAACCTAATGGCACAACCAATCGATAGCTAGTTCAATGTCTAGCCAAGAATGATCCTATTGAACCACCAAGTTCAGGTCTTACGAACAACAATATAAGTTCTTCAACTTCTCCCAAAAATATGATGTATTATGAATCCCATAGTGGCAATCAAGATTTTGAATATTAAACAAACAACACACCACAATTGACACTCCAAAAGAGTGTACATGGCCTTAAAAGTTTTGTAGCACCTACAACCTAAACTAATGGAAAATGGTATGCTCCAAAAAAGTCTAATTAACCTTAAAAGGAGCCTTCCCCAATAATTGACTATAAGCATTCACAAAATGATTATGTATCTCCAATACCAAAGGGAATGATCTTGCAAAATATGGTTATAATCCACCTGCATGGACAATATCTTTGGTAGACATTGGCAAAAATACATTCAAACCCTACAAGCTCTTGTATCCATATACTATTGAGATGCATATGCAAAACCTCTTTCATGTGGGTGTTTCAAAACTTGATTGGCAAACACATTCCAACAAAGCCATTCCATCCCATTTATAATAGAGTGGTGTGTAGAAGCATGCTCCAGCAATTCGCATACACTAGAATTGCCCACCACAAATCCAAGCATAGCACGACATACACATAATAAATTATCCCATAATGGACAATGCACCAACAAGCCATAATGTTCTGTCCATAAACTCAACTTCCACAACAATAAACTACCCCCAGACATCCTACACAACCAATGATGGTTGAAACTAGGATCTCATAGCAATCATGACACGTAATTGTATAGTCGCTGTGGGGTAATCATTCACTTGTCTAGCCATGGAATGTTGTTTATGCTCCATAGCACAAAATATATCCCAATGACCTTGAAACATAGTATGCCACATGCAATAGTTGTTAGATGCTAAATGCACACCATTTACATTCCAAAGAGCAATTTTCATAATCCTTCATGGTTGGTACCACTCTTTCTGTAAATATTGCATAGGATCCTCAATGCTATCTCTTCCCATACCCTTCGCAACAAAAAATTCACCTATTTCTTTACACCTAAATGACAGGCATCACTAGATGAAGTATCCGGTCTTCACATGACATCTAGCTAAGATCATAGCCCCTTTTTTTAAATAAAAAACGAGAGGAAATTTTACATGTTTTTTTTCTGTAACTTGACCTCACAAATTATACCACAATTTTGCTTGGTTATCTTTCTCTCAATTCCATCTTGTGACATCAGGAGAAATGAAAAAGAGGCACATGGTCAACTCCCACAATTTGATTATCAATAGAAGTAGCTATCTTGAGAGCACCTCTCTTCACCACCATAAAGCCAAGGTCTATCTTCTATTATCTACCAAAGCTCGTTTATCTTTATCTACCAAAATTTATGGACTTTTATGTACCCCTCTTGCACTTTATTTTGCTATTTGTTTCCCTTCTCCAGACTCAAATCAGATGACAAAATTGGAGCTATATTTATGAATTGGATCTTGGAACACTTTCGGTTGTGATTGAGAATTCACCTCCATTGGACACTCTAAAATGACATGACCCATCTCCCCCCAACAAAAGCAATGGCCTACAAATTAACCCTAGTTTAATTCAAAATACAATGGTTCAAATATGTAATGGGTCAAATCCCCCAACAAAAGATATGGCATGCAAATTGTCCCCACTTTAATTCAAAATACAAAGGGTCAAATCCAGTAATGCATACCCTCAACTGTCAAGGTTTAGGTTTCGCAATATCCCACAACATGCAAACCTAAAAAATATTCTAGGCTTGACCAAAACTTCCCCATAATAGCCATAGCCAATAGCAACAATTCCTACATGGGGGACAAAAATTCTACAACCTCAACATAAATAGGACAAGCCTAGTGCAGCATATCTTTAAACTCTTCCATAGGTGCCAGGATACAACATTTATCAACAACATGACTTTTTGCATAACCAAATCTCAAATTTTTTGGATGGATGAGAATAACACCTCATAGAATCCCATGGGACCATCAAAGATCGTGTCCACAAAATTACCATTTTACAAGTCCTACAACCAACCTGTAATACTGTTTGAATAAAGGAATGCATCTATAAAGATGAAAATTGTAGCCTTGTTATGAAAGGATTGCACCCCTCCCACATGCCTCCATTGATCAAACGCTCCTGTTTACATGATCTCCACACATAAGCTCTCCATGCTCAAACATCTCCAGAGCATCTAGTGAAATATGGGCCTCTATAAAATTCATATTGAGTGTTCCCTAACTCATCTCTCTCTCCATCATCTCTCTCTCTCTCTCTCTCTCTCTCTCTCTCTCTCTCTCTCTCCCCCCCCCTACTGGAAACCACAAAGGACAAATTGGCAGTTTGAGCAAAAGGAATCAAGCAGGAAAGGAGAAGCTAGAAAATTTTGAGCAGAGAGGTTCAAGCTGTCTCAAGAGGTGGGGAAAAAAAAAAGAACAAATAGGCTGAGCGATAGCAGCCTGACCGAGAGGAATCAAGCGGGAAAGGAGAAGCTAGGAAAACTTGAGTGGAGAAGAAATGGATAGGCTGAGCCAAAGCAGTCGGGAGCAAAGGAATTCAAACAAGAGCGAAAAGCTATCTCAAGAAAAAGCCTTGAGTAGAGATCAACAAGGCAACTGAATGTGTATTGACCGGAGAATATGTTTTATTGAAATTCCATAATTTTAGCATATAACTACATGTTTTGATTTTATAAAATTGAATTTGGTTCAAGTAGAAATCAAAGAGATCAAGCTTTAGCTTGCATCCCTTGGGAGAAAAGTGAAGGATATGGAGATTAGTGGAAAGTAGCAAATTATTACAAAGGTCATACACAAATGTAAGCATATTATTCACCAATAAAGTGAGCTCAATCAAGCACGAAATGGGTGTTGATGCAAGCAACTAAATCAATACAATGGACCTTTATGTTATAGCAAAAGAGTAGGAAACTAGAGTACACAATAAGATGATCTTATGCATTCGGTCGCTAAAAGATGGCATGATGATGAGGAGAAAGAAAAAGATGACATAATCATATGCCTTAAGAAAGAAGTACCACAAGTTGAATCGAAGGACAATGATATATGCAACATCAACCAATAGGGATACTTCAGAGGGATAGTTCCAAGAGTTAAGATTATTTGGATATGTGAAGAGCTCACTCAGATCAACCTCAAACAAAGAGACAGTGAACGCACCAAAGTAAAGGAATCATGCAAATTACACAATGGGTGGTTTACAGAGCTAGGTAAGCATTAATTAGGGATTTCAAATCCAAACCCAAAGACTCTCACTCTTAAATTGATGTTATAAAGGCCACCTTATGATAGCATTAGTATGTAGCTATGCCTTATAATAACTCAGGAGGAGTTGAGCTTTGTGCGATTCTCTGGATATCCAAATGTGGTCAGTCGCTTTTTGGCAGATGTTGCATTTTGTCTCATCGACCCATGAGATCTTTCTCAAATGTTAATCTCTCTCTCTCTCTCTCTCTCTCTCTCTCTCTCTCTCTCTCTCTCTCTCTCTCTCTCTCTCTCCCCCCTCCCCCCCCCCTTAGTTAAGCTACACTAGTAGAGCACTAGTACTAAATACTATTTTTTTTGATGTTTTATTCGTGGGCACTTTTGCTAATTACCTCCATTCCTAATTATTCCTTATATGGATTGATTAGTTATTTGAAGGAGAGATTTTATAATGTCCTTATTTTACTTTGCATGAAAGTTTTATACTAGGGCTTTGGAGTCCCCATGGTTTTGAGTTAGCTTATTTGAATCTATTACATTTTCAATTTTTGTGATGAGTTGAAGGGATCTCTTGACATTGTCTGTTTTGACATTGCTTCACATTACAACATAAGTTTGATGGTGATTCTATTGGCCAAATTGGAAGATTATAAAAGAAACTATAATATAAGTAACTCTTTGCTAGATTGTCTGCTCTTGTAGGTAAGCTCCCTTGATTTTTCTATTATAACTTCTCTTCTGATTGCCTTTATTTGATATTGTCTTCTTTGATGCATTTTCAAGAATTCCCTTTCAATGATCTGGAAATGGTTGGTAAGCACCTTTTTCTTGATAGATCAAAACTTTAGGGTAGCAGTATATCTATCAAGTTGTTACTCATGCTTATTTACTAAGAACTTAAATGATGCTTCTTCTGTGTCGATCTTCAAAATCAAAAGTCTATGTGAAAAACTCTCCACTTGCATGGAAGACTCAAGTAGCATGACTTTTTTTTGTGAATACTTTGGGTTGGCCTAAGTATTAGGTGCTATGGTGGACCTTTGAGTTCATGCTGAGAGCAAATCCATGTATAAAAAATAGAATAAAGCATTGAATGATCAAAGAGTGGATGTTTTTTTCTTCTTCTTTTTGTTTCCCTTGAGATCAAACCACCACTATCATAACCCAAGCCAAAAGGCTCCAAGGTCAACCACACAATCACATGGAAGGCCTTGTTGTATAGAGATTGCATAAAGGAGGGAAGAATTGCTCGTGTAATGACATGTGTCAAGCTTTGCAATGTTCAAAACAACAAGTTTTGACAAATTTCCTCTCATTATTATGCTCGTAAGGCAATCATTATGTCGAGAAAAATTCTAGTGAGAGTAGTGAGTCCACCCTAAATTCAAAATGTTGACCACCAGTGCATCACATCACAGCCCCAAAACTGTCGGCGAAAATAGTTCCACGATTGGCTACACCCAATCATGCATCAAACCCCATACAAGAAAGTTGTGAGTGAATTTTAGAAAATTCCAAAGTATTTATGTTTGATGTGAAATGGTTCAAAGTTTTCAGCAAAGGTACTCAAGATACAGTGAGGAAGGATTTCAATGCGTTTTTTGCCATTCACTCAACAAAAATTTGGGATGACCTTAGTGACACATTCATTCTATCCACACACCCTGAGAAAGCATTTTTCTTATATTTCCAATTTTCTATCTTACCCTTGGATTTCATCAAGCTTACATGAACATATCATGAACTTTTATCTTAGGTGGTCTTTTAATGTGATTGAGTGGACAAGTAGTGGTGGTTTTTTATTCAAGTTGCACCTAAAAATCAATATATACTCAAGGATTTGGAAGTAGAGCATGACATGCAAGATCAAGTAATGAATGTATTGGAAGCTAGCAATTCCAATACCCCTTTGACACCAAGAGTTTTTGAAAAATGAAGATAGTTTGGGTCCCTCATAGGGTTTCTTAGACACTGATCTAGGAGACCTTGATTTATATGCTAAAGATGTGTGAGGCCTAGCAATGGATTTGAGAGGATGAGCATTTATCTCATGAGAAAGAGTCTAGAAAGGCTTTGATTGATAGAAGCATGGATGACAACATTCATAGAAAAATATTTTTTGTTGTGAAAACATTTGTATCTGATTTCATTATTACAAGATGCAAGGTGAAATCCCATACTCTCCAAAATTATCAATGGTTCAAGTCATATCAATGCCATGTTATTGATATTTTCTTTGGATGCTGTGTTTTTTCCAAAAAGCTTTAGTGATACAAATGTCAACGCTTTTAAAACAAATTGTAGGGATTTCGATGCCGTTATTGATGTAAATATTGATGCAAATTTCAATGTAACTTTATTTTAACTCTAATATCGATGGATGTCATTTTGATTAAAGAATTAAGTAATAAGCATCGATGAATTACATCGAAATAGGGGCTAATGGTAGTATGTGAGCCACATGTACATTGCATAATTTATCAAAATTGTTGCTACGTGGTGTTAGAATAGCAACCGTGTCTCAAAATCCAAAGTAAATACAAATTCTACAAAATTATTTAAAAGAGGAGGTGCATGTAAAAGAAAATTGAATAGATAAAAATGTACAACTTGAAGATTTTACAAAATTAGTCAAAATTAAGTAGACACGTGATGTCAAAAGATACTTCTTCATAAGCACACCTTCATCTCATCTATGGGTGGCATTGCCATGTCCTCATCAATATTGTGAGCATGCCATTTTGTCAAAATATATCTCATTGTAAATACTTCTTCACCAAACTATTTTGGCAATCCATCAAAAGCTAAATTGCAATCCCTCCCGAAGGTGAGTTGTCATTTAACACATCTGCATAGTCTATGAGTAAGTTGGCCATTTCTTTAATCAACCTACCCATAGCATAATAGACATTCATGACCATGTGGCCATGGGTTTTGGATGTGTGCCTGGTTTTTCATATAGATTTTTGCACAAACCCAAGGAAATATGGTTGGAGGAGCACATTTTGGATCTTGCTCATGCTCACTCTCAATTCAATGTAGACACTTTCCCTAATCGATGATTCTTACCGGCACGAATCTACCATTCCACATGAAATCCAACATATAGTATACAGTGTTCAAATGTGTGTGTGAAATTTTGCTCATGAACTGCTTTCAATGCACTTTCAATAGTGACAACAATAGGCAAGCGTGTTGGCAAAACAATCATGGTCACAACTTAGTGAGAAGAGAATGGCAACAACAATCAAAGCAAGGTTCTTCCTCTTCTAATCCATTTGGCATGTGATTCAAAGGAGGGAGACACAAGAGCATGTAATGAGTACTACCTTCATTAAAGAACAGACTGACATAGCAAAGCTCTTTGTCATGTGAATAGTCTATTGCTCGACACATGGCTCTATGCATCACAGTCGTTGCTACCTCTATCTTTAGTAAAGAATGTCCTTGTGCATCATCATGTTTACTTCTCATGCTAGCATTTGGCACAATTGATCTGAGACCTGGCACACCCACAACCTGCACTTGATATACCCTTTCTTCCAATCCCTTACTCAATGTGAGATACAAACGGCTTTGGAATCTAATCTTGTCTCAAGAAAAGTTGAAACAAGTATTGCAGAATACTTTTATATGAAATTGTTGATTGAAATATTTCAACTTTCATGCTTTGATGCTCTCTCTCTCTCTCTCTCTCTCTCTCTCTCTCTCTCTCTCTCTCCCTCTCTCCCTCTCTCCCTCTCTCCCTCTCTCTCTCTCTCTCTCTCTCAACCTAGTCCAGTAAAGATAAATAGAAGCCACCAGTTGCAAGTGCAAAAGAAGCAGCAATAGGTTGCGATCTTGGGCATCATCTTCAACAAAAGTCCAAGGCTACACAAGTCGAACAACAACCCGCTTTAATTCAATTAGTAGCTTATTAGTCCCAGTTCCAATGGAGTCTTCAATCCAAAGGTCCTTTTTTAGGATTCTCAAGTCATTTCTTAGTTCGAGGTTCACAACCAATTTCAATCTCAATTCTAGTTCAAGTTGCAGGCAACTCTTTCTACCTTCCTTTCTCCACTTTGAGTTGGACTGAACCCTAGGCCCAACTAGGTGGTTAGCTTCAGTAGTAGGGGGGAACGTAGGAAAGTGCAATAGCTATGGATTCTCCAAGGTGAAGGTTTTCACAACCTCAACCCCCACTAGCAAGGCTCCTTACTCATCCATTGCAAGTACACATTCCCCTTATGCAAAAGCACACCAAAGGTGGGTGATTAACTTTGACACACAAGAGAAAATCTATTACTTATGCAATAAATCCAAGAGCTCAAGCTTCAACTTGCAACCCTTGGGAAAAAAGTGAAGGATGGAGAGTAGTGGAAAGTAGAAAAAACTCTACATTTGAGGATATCATTCACCAATCATGTGAGCTCAATCAAGCAAGGAATGGTTGCTGATGAAAGCAACAAAATCAATACAATGGACCTTTATGTGGAAGTAAAAGAGCAAGAAACTAGAGTGAACAATAAGACAATCTTAGCATTCGAGGCTGAAAGATGGCTACCTTCATGATGATGAGGAGAAAGGCAAAGAGGACATAATCATATGCCTTAAGAAAGAAGTACCACAAGTTGAATGGGAGGAAAATGATATATACACCACTATCCAAAATGGCAAACAAGCACAGGCTTTCTCTCTCTTGCACACGCGCACACACATGCACGCGCACACACACAAATATTGTTTTTGACTTTTTAACATTTTAATCATGGGCCCTTTTGCTAGTTACCTCCATTCCTAATTGTTCCTTATATGGATTGGTTAGTTATTAGAAGGAGAGATTTTATCATGTCCTTATTTTACTTTCCATGAGAGTTTTATACTAGGACTTTGGAGTCCCCATGGTTTTAAATTAGTTTATTTGAATCTAGGACATTTTTCAATTTTTGTGATGAGTTGAAGGGGTCTCTTGACATTGTCTTCTTTTGATGTTGCTTCACATTACAACATAAGTTTGATGGCATTTCTAGTTGCCAAACTAGAAGATTATAAAAGAAACTACAATACAAGAGACTTTTTGCAAGATTGTTTGTGCTTGTAGGTGAGCTCCCTTGATTTTTCTATTGTAACTTCTCTTCTGATTTGCTATTTTCTTCTTTGATGCATTTTCAAGAATGCCCTTTCAATGATCTAGAAATGTTGGTCAGTAGCACCTTTTTCTTGATAGATTAAAACTTTAGGGCAACTCTATCTATCAAGTTGTTACTTATGCTTATTCACTAAGAACTTAAATGGTGCTTCTTTATGTTGATCTTCAAAATCAATAGTCTATGTGCACTCAAACTTTCCAGTCGCATGGAAGACTCAAGCATGAAATTTTTTTGTGAGTTCGTCAAGTTGCCACTAAGTATTAGGTGCTATGGTGGACCTTCCAATTCATGTTGAGAGCACATCCATGTTTAAAAAGTAGACTAAAGAATTGAATGATCAAAGAGTGGATGTTATTTTTTTCTTCTTTTTGTTTCCCTTAAGATCAAACCACCATTAGCAAGCCAAAAGGCTCCAACGTCAATCACAATCAAAATGGAACAAGGCCTTGCTAGGAGATCACACGTCTGTATCCTCAACCATAGCTCTCATTTGGCAAGAGATCCAAGGCCTTATGACTTTTTCAATCAAGCTGGTAGAGGAACCATGTACGAGCGAAGGACATGGTCTTAGTTCTACATCAACCTTTTCCCAAACTCATGGATGTCAACATTCAACAGGGAGACTTGAAAAGAGGATCAATGAACCTTGGATTGATCTCGTACATCTTCACCTTTTAGTGCAAAATCATATTAATAAATGTCAATCAAACTTTCTGGTACATTTGAAGTAATAAAGCATCTTTTTGCAAGCCTATATCTATGGTGACAACGCAGTGAACATGTAAAGCAAGTCATCTACTTTACAACTCTTTTATGTGAAACATAATGATGGTGGTGTTCAATAGTGCCTAGAACACAAAACTAAACTTTAGACATATACACAAATGTAAAGCATAAAAAGTTAAGGATAATCATGCACACCAAAGAACAAGAGGAGGCAATCCAATGGCAACTAACAAGTAACTATGGATCTGTTGGGTGCGAGAAGCAATGAAATGGGAGTAGAGTGCAAGGGAGTAAACAACAAGCTGAGGAACACAAAGTACCTACAAATGGATAATGAGAAAGTACAAAGGGGTGGCTATATGGCCACAAAGTCAACCATATGGTTGATCAATGTAGTCAACATAAGGGTTGACTAAGTCCTAAGACTAGCCTACAAGGCCATACCAAGGCTAAGTGATAACAAACCCCTCTCCATGGTATGGGTGAAGTATCCTGGATACATTTTAGGTATAGCTAGAAACTATATTATGGTTTCTCATATTCGTCCAAGATGGATATAGGAACCTAGGACAGTACAGGGAGATCAACATCACATAACAAATGGTGCCAAGTGTAAGGCCTGTAGAAAAGCCTCAAACTTGGGCCATGGTAGTCGGGACTTGGGGAGCATAATTTGGAAGCAGTCCCACCTCTTAATCTGAGCATCAAAGGAGATCCTCCACTCCACCTATTGGTTGGGAGAAGGGTGGAGAGGGAGCACAAGTGTTAGGAGAGGGGTTGAGTAGTGGTGAGGAGTGGAGAATAGAGACGAGGAAAGCGAGGTCGTCGGATATGAGGTGGGAGGAGAGATTACATTGGACCGATGAAAGTGATACTTTTGTTCTTCCCGAGCACTGTGAGCAAGTGCACACTAATGATTTAATTAATCGAAGCTTTCATTTTTAAAGATCCATTGATACATGTACTTAAGCATAATTTCATATATATAATTGACGACATTTGGCACCCATCTTCAATATAGGTGGTTTTTCATCCGGATCGTTTTGATCCAAGATGGTGGTACGTGATCCAAGCTGCACCATGAAGTAAGCAAATTTTTGAAGATAGAGATGTGGATATGGAGATGCCACTACCAATGCCGGATCCAATTGATCCAGATGAATGTAGCGAAGAAGATGAAGATCACAATATGAGCCAAGAGGAAGATGCGCATAATGACATCGCACGGGAGGAAGATGGAGATCACGATATTGAGGAAGAAGACAACGATCATCAAGAATCACCACACTTTATTGAAGAAGATGATCAAGTACTTTTAGGTGAACGTACGACGCTAGAGTATGATGATGATATAGGAGATCAACTCGGTATAGAGTTAGAGACAGGCTTGTTTGGCGCATTAGACTTGGCTCAAGATGAAACCATTGATGTAAATGCTCTTCATTGATTTTCCCTCACATCCTCACACTACTCATGGCCACCCCATGCCTTGCCTTTCATGACTTTGTAGTTGCTACTCCCTACCCAAGTAGGGAGGATGAGCTCTATGAGATCTTTGATCACCAACTCAATATAGATCATATCATCCTAAAGCATGCCACATTTTTACTAATGTGATACACTTCATGAATGAAACCATCCAGCCATATGTTGGCATTGAGGGAGGTGATTGGGTGCCTTATGACCTGCTGTTTGAGTGTTGCCACAAAGTATTATTCAAACACAAGATGAAGAAGTTCTACAAGGATTTATCTAACAGACAACTTTTTCAATTCTCAAACTTAGATTTACAAGAGCTCGATTTATGAGGCCATGGCAAATGGTACTTGTCCTAGCAGATGGCTTTCTCGTTCTACTAGAGATGGAGGACCCTGATGTTCCACAGTTTGTGCAAGACACACCAATGCTCTTGTCGATTAAAGAAGCCGATGATATCAAGGAGGTTATGGATGCCAACGTGGAGGAAATTTTGGCCATCCAACTATATGAAGAATCCACTCTGCAGCACCCACAATCGAAGCTAGGGGTCACAAAAGGGAGGAGGAGAGGGAAGGACCATCAACAGGAGTAGAGAGTTATCATCTAGAACCAAGTGTCCAAGGCCCCAAAAAAAAGGAACAGAGGGTGACTGGCCTAGAGATGATTGTATATCAACATCAACTAGAACCAAACATTGCTTTAGAAATGGAAGAGGCATTAGCAACAAATGTTAAAGATCAAGAACGAGGGGAGCTTGTATTGGATGAAGTAATGTTACAATCTCCGCCCCCTATCGTTCTTGATGGTAAAGTATACATTTTTTTGCAAGAGATACAATTCCTGACAAGATTCCTTGAAGACGATGATGTATCCACATTGTATCATTGGGAATCAAGCAATGCCCTAGACATTTTAGATAAAGGACTGCCTAGTAGCACAAATCTAGCAAAGGTGGAATCTTTGTGCACTCCATAAAACTTGGGAAGAGATGATGCATGCTGAACAAAGCTACGTCACAGCGTAGAAGAATATCAACAAGCCCAACATGTGACAGTGGAGAGAAGTTGAGCTACAAAACGATGTCGAGGAGAATCATTGGGAGAGGCTTCTTCATCTGCTAGACCTTCGACAATTGATCAGACAAGGAGCTCTATTGACCTTCATAGGAAAGGTCTTGAGAAGGCGAATACACAAGTGCTAGTACATATAATTTAATGTATGATTTAATTTTCAATTTCAATTCATAGTTAAAAATAATCAATATGTTTTATTGGATTTCTTAGGTTGCAATTGAGGTTGACAATTTTGGAATGTGGAAGGGAGGCACAAGGCAATGTTTTAGAAAAGACACCTCCCTTGCCCACTACATGGGGCTTTTTCAAAAGCACACAATTGTGTGCATCCATGCCAAGTTTGCACCCCATGGAAAAGAGGAAGTAATAAAGCGCAGGGCACTATCGAAATTGACATCCTTTGCACCGTTAATGCATGTAAATAAATCAATTTTGGTGCGTCAAAAAGTAGCGCTTTGATGTTTTGGGCAAATGGTCTCTGGAAGGATCTTGGCACTTGTAGGAATTGGTGCATCAATTGATGTTATGGATGCTTCACTACTCGCTCAAGGCTTTGCAAGTCCAACAATCTTACGAGTTCAAAGACAAGCTTCAATTTAACATAGGCTAGAAAAAGAAAAAAAAGAGGATAAGGATTAAATATACCGGTAGAGATACAGTTGTATACTGCAATGTACATTTGAGTACATGTGCATAACAAATGATAACAACGTTATCCTTGTATACTTCCATCAATATGAATACAAAAATTTTTTATGTTACATTGTTTGCATTCTTCAAAGCATTGTCATTCCATAAATTCACAACAAAAATTTCTAGTTTATTGCAAGGTCCCTTTAATTGAAAAATCTAGGATGCTTGGATTTTACATGATTGATTGTAAATTTGGAAGAAATTAATTGATCAAAACTCAAATTCCCTCAAGGACATTGGATTTTGTACTAATACAACAAAAAGTTATTAGGTTGAGCTATTTTATTTACTATGTTAATGCTAATTTGGATACAACCAAAAATCTACCAGTGCGCCCCTTTTTTTTTCCTATCCAAATTTTTTTCTTTTGGGCACAGCATTTCATTCATGGCCCTTTGTTGAAGCATTATTTGCATCACAAGCACATTCAAATGCTAATTTTAAAAAGGAACTATGACCATTTACATTTTAATGTTTTTTAAACTCGTGAGAAACATAAAGTAACATGTAGAAATATCAACAACTACTTTTATTTTCATTGATTCCAAAATTTTGGTGATATTGGTTAAAATATATACAACTCAACATTTTCTCAACGATGGATCACTTCTAATTCGAATAGCACCATAATGTCACTCCCTTTTCATGTATGCAACACAAGTTAGCATCTTCCACAATAATGATTATCTGTACTTCTGCAACCTCTTGCAATGCAAACAATGCAACACTCTGAATTCGTGCATTGTCCATGTATTCTAGCAAAATACCCTTTACCAAGCGGACAAAAGAAACTCTAGGAATAAGCAATTCCATCTCTTTTGATACTTCTTTATTTTTAAGAGTGCCCTCCTCCCTGGTTTCATTCAGTAGTGTCCTTTGCCATAGCCACTACTACCGCCACCGCCACAGCCATCTCCACACCGTCGCCGCTGCCACTACCAACACTACCAGCCTGGCAACCACCTCTGGGTCTTTTCTCTCGTGTTTTCTTTAGCTTAGAGTTGCTTTTGTGGCCTACTGGGTTGGACCTGCTTGTGCAGGTCTCCTTGCGAGTGACTTTCTTCCCACATCAAGCCTCCCATGCGAAAAATCATTGACAACTCTAGACCATGGTCGTTCCCGTTCTGGTTGGGGTTTGAGCTTCCTCATCTACTCCATTCTTTGCAATCTTTTGTGTTCTTGTTCTTGTTTCCATCACTGTATTTCTTGATCATCGGCACCCACCCAATCCTCATGTTTTCTATTGACCCAACCTCATAACATTGGTAGTTCCATCCATTAGCCGAAGTCGTCCAACTCTTAGTCAGAACCTCTTTTGACAAGTTCATTGTGACCCCGCTGTCAACTCACTTTGGTAGTTAGATACAATTATTCGCAAGGGAAAATGTGTATCATACATTTTGAACATATGCCCAGTAGCATCCCATGTCGTGGATGACCGTTGGTAGAAAAAAGGATTTAAAGGGCTTCTTGCCCCATTGTAAAGGTTACCAATTAATTTGTATGAGAATTTTCTTGCTCATTTGGTCCCAGCATTGAGTTACATAGTTTCATAAGATTAAAGAATCACGTGTATGGAAAGACATGCACACATTCTTGTTTTCAAGCACATGATGCAGAAGTGCCAAAAACTTTTGCAACAAGAGATTATTCCTTGGGTGTATGTGTATGACGGTCACAAAAATTTGTACATATTTTAAATGAGTAGAAAATTTATGTAATTGAAACATTTCATAACATTCAAAAATCATTTGTATGGTGGGGCATGCACATTTTTCCTTTTTTTCCTATGGAGGGTACTTGTTAGTGCATGCAAAAGAGACATGGGTATGTTGCATTTACACCTCTCTGGACTCCGAACATGCACTTCTATGTTTTCAAGTCTCTAGATACACACCACTTAGTGTTGAAAGATCCAAACCGTTCAACATGAAGCAACTCTCCATTGGTTTGAGCATCTATAATGCTTGGAATTGGAGATAAAAAAGATTCTGATTTCTATCTCAACCATCTCCACACATGGCTTCAAAGTCCTTTTTTATGGCTATCACTATGGCTTTTATGATAATCGATACGATACGATATTGTACTTTTATTGGCTAGAACACTTGATAGAGGGCTATATCATCTTGACATATATGCGCAACATGCTGCTGTAGAAGCTAATGTTGTGGCTGAATTTATAATTTCTGATACACATCTATGGCATGAGAGATTGGGACATCTCAACTTCAACAATTTGGTGAAGATGCATTCACATGACATGGTCATTGAACTTCCACCCATGCATGCACTTAATTAATGTATGCAAGGGCTGCTTGTTGGGCAAACATTTCCTAAGGACAGGACCCTTAGTGCATCCAAAAAGTTGCATCTCGTACGTATTGATATGTGCGGACCGATGCGGACAACATCACTTAGGGGGTACTATTACTTTGGCTTTTATAGATGACTTCACTAGGTTCACTTGGATACATCCGATGAAGCTAAAGTCAGATGTCTTAGATTAGGGGAGATTTGGAGTAAGAAAAGGCCTCCTAAGGAATGGATTAGGAAAATGGATTAAGGACTAAGCAGGCCTAGGATGGGTCCCAAGGCTTTTACAAAGTGCACTTCCCTAGGCATGGGGATGGGCCATTGTCTCCCAAAAAGTTCAAGTTGACATTTCCTAAGACATGCCTCTCTTAAGTCTCTCTTGGAGGACATCACCCAAAATTCGAATTTTCTTGAGAAAAGTTAAAACAACTTGGAAATCCTCCCAAACTTTTCCCAAACCCATACCTATTGACCAAAACCATTTTTCAACCCCAAGTCCATTTTTGTCTCACCTTATGGCTTGATATCATCCCAAAACTCCATATCTATTAACCTAAACCAATTTTCATCCCCTGAATTGAGTAGAAAGCCTCCTAAACCTTTCCCTAACTCATTCCATTCAACTAAAACAATCTTCATCCCTAAACCAATCTTCATCCTCGTATCCATTCACCCAAATCATCTTCATTCCCAAATTTAGTTTCCCGTACCTTGTTGGTATTTTGTTAATTTCATATCACATCATGGATCCATTGCAAGATATCACCAATATGAAGCGCAAATGCAACTGCACATTGAGGTTGCACCGGAGTATGCCACAACTCGTCAGTGCAATGGCAACAAGAGCATGGATAGAGAGACATTGAGCCAACTACGAGAGGCACGATGCAAGTACATCAACCTTTGGAGTAATGATGTACCACATTTCATAATTTGCCAAGTTTGATTCAATATGCAGGAGATGGCCATCAAGGTTTGCTTGGTTATTGCAAATACATTAGTGGAAAGGATGTCCAAGACCAGCTCTCAAGATTGGAACTACCTCTGTTGCAAGAACAATATGAAAAGCTTCAAGGTACTCTTCACAATTTACAACCAAAGGTAGTAGAGCCGGAATTGTTTTGTACATCTCTTTGCACGTAGCTTCCAAACACTCAAAAGGACATCCAAAAGCATATAACTAGAGAGCAAAAGGTAGAACAAATGGTTCAAAATTTGGAAAATGACAACCATGACTTGTTGAAGGAAGTAGAGTTCCGAAGGCAACAAATTGAGGCATTGAATTCAAAGATACGCAACTCTAAGAGCACGCCTCTTGGTTACAAGCAAAGGCGTACAACCATTCAACCAATGGCATGCTTAGCAACTACTAGTGGTGCAAGGAAGCATACAGTGTAAGCCACATAGTTTGTATTATGTCCCTTTTTTTAATTGTAATTATTGAATGTACTTTCAAGTTTTTGCATTGTCTCTCTCCATTATGTTGAATTTGTGTCCTTTTAGTATTTAGTGGAAAATTTATTAGTGATGTTGTTGGAAAGAACACTTGTGACAAGCTTTATGCTGTGAAGAGTGCCATAAAAAAGGAATTCATTTCAATTCTTAGAAATCCAAGACGACGTGGGTTGCACCTTGTAATATTGCAAGAGGTAGTCCACGATCTGGACAACATAGTCGACTCCTCTGAAGTGGTGCATGCCCGTGATGTTGCTAGAATTAGCAGGCAAGGATACCTAGCCATTTAAAATATTTTTTGTTCTCTCAAGTTTTCATCTGTGTCATCATGTTCAACCAGTCGGCTCACAATTTGCATGGTTAGGATATATATCTTTAAGAGCATTTCTAAAAAAATAAATGTAATAAGGGCTTACATTGAGAAGCGATACAAATTCTCCTCTCTCCGTGAGTAGGTTCATTAGAGCTTCCGTGTTGTTGTTGTTGTATGCATATCTATACTCGTCATCTGTACATTCCCATCCCATTTTCATAAACAAAAATCATAAGAATACACATTAGTTTTAGTAATTGACATTCTACCCAAAATTATACAATAAAAGAATGAAAGAAGAGGTACTTACAAAAAAGTTCTTGAATGTGTCCCTCCCACTAGAGCCCAAGTGGGATTGGCCCACTGTACTCTTCATCGCCGCAGTTGCCTTGACCTGGTTTCTTGCAATAATTGCAATGTTTTGTCTTCCTCCCATCAACAAGGAAAGAAGAGGATGAGGTACCAGATGTAGGTTTGAGCTTCTTGTAATTTTTCCCCCCTTTTCCTTTGCGTCTATGATCACTAGCAAAGGCTTGACCTGCATGCGTAGAAGAAACCATATTTTGACGACTCTGCTCCTCTTGCAGAAGTAGGAAAACAAGATGATCAAAAGAATAGTAGTTGGGGTTGCCCATGGCCACTAGTTCAAGTGTTGTAGCAAATCCTTAATATGAGTCAGGGAGTCCATCGAGTGTCGTGGACACAACTTGAGTCTAGTGCAATCTCATCAATATTGATGAGCCGCTCTTTGAAGTCCTTGACCTATGTTAAACAGGCATCCATGGTGCCCCCTTCATTCATTTTAACATTGTCAAGCTACCTGCGCAGATAAGCAAACTCTGGCCTCATTGCGTATCTAATAAAGATTGCCCAAAGTATCCCATGTAACATTGGCTATTTTGCAAGACCGACTGTGAGGTATAACAACTCTTGCAATTTATGACAATCACTACATGTGCCTGTGCATCTCACTGATCCCAACGAATCCATTCTTGTGTTAGAGGGTTGACAGCAGGCACTAAGGCAGTAGTGGTAGATGTGGCTGTGGTGACAGTAGGTGCTTGTGATGAAGAGAACTCTAGTCTCCGGTCCAAATATAATTCCCCAAAAGTTCTTGGACACCAGTAGATGGCGCACCAAGTACGACCACATGGGATGATTGGTGCCATCAAGCTTGTCCTCAACTGATACTGCAAGCATCCCAAAAGTTTCATGGTTTGCCATTGCAAATGAAAATCCACAAAAAATAAAAGTTCTCTACAATGGCATAGCCTCAAGGCTACAGTGCAAAGAGCTCACAACCCAAGTATCTAGCTGCTGCTAATGACAGCAAGTGTCTATAAGTGTCAATGCCAAGATGGATGCTCAAACATTGAGCAAAAATGCACAAGCTCTCCCAAAAAATAACTTGCAAAAAAGGTGTCTTGTCAAAAGACCCCCCCCGCAAACAGTTATCCTGTAAATGACTAGCCCAAATCAAAGAGCCAATGCCTGTAAATCAGTCCAATACAATCTAAGCTGAATTTGTCCCAAATGGTGATTGAATGCCACAAATTTCAGAGAACAAATGGTCCAAATTAAAGGGCAAATGCAAATAGAACCCAAATTTAACTATGTCAAGTAAAGGTCACTGCAAATAACAACAAATCTGACAAAAGCCCCAAATTTTGAGAGGAAAAATATGCCATAAAGAGGACAAATTTAAAACCACCCCAAAATGTGCTTCAAAATTACAAATGTGACCAAATGTCTTACAATGTCTTATCAATGTCACTGAAAAACCCCCAATTTCATATCAAAGCAGACAAATGACACTGCTATTTGAGCAAATCTGAAATTATCCTACAATCTGCCTACAATTATAGACCCAAAAGCCCTAATTTCTACGACAAATTTGAGCTTTTAAAAAAAAGACAAATACTTGAATATGCACCAAGCGAGTTCAATATGCAACGAAAACGTCCTAAGACGCCAACTCCTTTTAGTAAGAAAATCTATCAAAATCTTGAGTATAAGATGAATTTAACAATATGCCATGAGTAAAAATTAGTCAAACTAAAATGATTGTGTTCTACACTAAAAGAGCTTCAAATATGTCTTTACACCTTGAAAATTAGATAACACATGAAAAAGTTACATTAATTTTAAAGGAGATGGATTTTCATATATTAGTGCATTTTTTGTTTTACCCCCCATCCAAAAGACCCCCCCTTCGGCCTCTCATATTATGAAAAATATGTACAAATCTTAAAATCTTGCAAGGTATATACCTTATAGTTTGTAAGAGAGGAGACATGAAATTTTCATATTTTTCCTTTAGATATTTAAAAATTTAAAAGGAAATCCATACATATTCTATACGAACCTTATCCCCCCCATATCCTGGATTTTAAATGAGGGTAGTAGCATATTACATATTGAGTTGGTGCCCTAGAAGAAACATGTCAACTGCAGGAAACCCCAAATGTATGGTAGTTTCTAATTCTCTATGGAAGACTTGTGTGACAAATGTGCGAAAGATCTGGCGACTATACAAAAGTCATGTACGAAATATGTATAGCTGATTATAGGAATTGTATGGATGATTTGAATGTAATGTACAATTGATTTGTAACTTCTATAATGAAGATGTACAGGGCAATATATAAGCAACTTACAAGACAGATTTTGAGAGGTGTACGGCCAATTTCTAACTGACGTACGGATAACTTAAGAGACTCATACGAATGAATTTCGTACATTTATACGAACGGGGGCATACGATTTGAGAACAGGGTGTACGGCACTAGTGTAGGCTGTGTACGACGCTAAGCACAACGTGAAGTTTCAAAATTGATGGCACAATTGTACGGTGGTGCTTTGATGCTGACATACGACAGTGTTGAGCTGAAGTTGATGACTGCTACCGTGATGGTCCTCCAGCAACGCAACATAAGAGCAATAGTGAAGAATAGTGAACTAGGACCTGAAGCAACAACAATGGTCAAGTCGGAGGAGCACTCCGGAGCAAGAGCCTACTCTAATACCGCTTTTGGGTACGAGAAACAATGAAATGGGAGTGGAGTGCAAGGGAGCAAAACAAGCTAACAAGCTGAAGGAACACGAAGTACTTGCAAATGGATAATGAGAAAGTACAAAGGGATGGCCTATATGGCCCCAAAGTCAACCATATGGTTGACCAATGAAGTCAACCTAAGGGTTGACTGAGTCCTAAGACTAGCCTACAAGGCGATACCAGGGCTAAGTGCTAATAGGATCAAGCAATGGATGCTTAATACAAAAATAATACATGGGATTTAAAATGGCGAGTACAAGGATGTGTCACCAAATTTACTTGGGCCATGCTGGAGTGCAGGGATGTAATACCAGGGCTTGTATCTCTTCTCATTCACGAGGTGCGGCAACTCAGTGCTCCACCCCCAGCATGCATCTCTAAGATTTTCAGTCTGAATCTTGAAATTTGGCCATGCCAGATTGCCCAACAAAAAGACATGCCACAAATGCACTTGACAAATTTGCAGCAAAAGCAAGAGAGTTTTTTAAATTTAAGCAAGAATGGCACCATCGAGGGACAATTGCATAGATGAATGGTTTATTGCAGACAAAGGAGAGGGGAGGGGAGGTTTCTTCTTGACGCTTTTTGTAAAATTTTCTATAAAAGGGTCCGGCATGAAGAAACCAACAGTGCTAGAGAGCCATGAGGAGCCTATTTATGAAGCACATTACACCCACAGTCTTGTTGCAATAGGTTAGCCATGTTTGCAAACATAGACTCTATTAAGTGACTTTTGAAGGGGCAACAAAATGATACCTCCTCCTGAGGAAAACAATGTCTAATATAAAAATGTTCGACCCCCCTCATGGCTTGAATCGTCAATAACGCTGCTATATCCAGAATCTATAATACATTGTATATCATATAACAGGCTTGGAAATAAACGACTGTTTCATTTTGAATGTGACCTTTTCTGCAGTGGCTGTTGAACGGCATGCTCTTGAGAGGGTATGTGGCTGACCAACCAAATCAGGGCTACCCCTACAAGAGCTCCAGAAAGATGGGCAATATGGTTAACATTGGCAAAGTTTCCATATGTGTGACCGGCCATTTGTGCTGACGCTTGTGCAGCTTCCATGACCTGTACAGTATGCAGTGGCAAGTCTGTTCAAGCCCTCTAAACTATGTATAACGATGCAATGATCTAAAAACTATGCAACAACATGAGAAATGAGAGTTTGAATTTTCTGTTTTCTTATTTATGCAACTTCCTACATGCAGCAGTGCTAGCCAATCATTAACCCTGGCAGAACTATGTTATAATATGGCATCTGATAATGAATGCCTCAAAGGTGCAGCCACACACATTTTACTATTCTTAAGATCAATGTTTTAGGGCATTCGAATGTCAGAAGTAGTACCTTATCAAGGACAAACTGCCCCAATATAAACACTTCCAAGATTTTACGCCAGTTCCAACTGATCTGCAGCACATTATTATTTTCATTACCACATTTTAGACTCTCTCTCTCTCTCCCCTGGATCAGAGAGTTAAACCAAGGCTAAATTTTTTATCTTTCTAGTGAAGCAAGTTTACGGCATCAGAATATCAAAGGAGAATGGCAAAGCGCAACAGGTGGAGGTTGATTTCATCCCTTTCCTTTGGACTCCAAAACTCACTGACTTCGTATTTACTGGTGCAGCTGTCCCTTTCAAATCTTGCAGTTTGTTCCGTTGTTCTGAGAGCAGCGACAAATAGATTGGGGAGTCGAAAATGTGGTGCTATTGGGTCTGAGAATTCTAAGAAAGATCCCTCCCTTGAAAATACTGGAGTCAAAAAGTTTGGAGAAAGAGTTTGTATATCTTTAAGCAAGTGTTCAAGACAGTGTGCAGGCACATCCAGAGCTACGGAGACACAGAGTTACATTGAATTGCAGGAGGCTGCCTATGCCTAGGAATTTGCAGATACTCCAAACAGACCTGCACATGGAAACAAGGGCAAATAGGTACTGAGAACGCAACAAAGATTGTGCTTGGCAGTAACAGAGAAGCAGAAGCGACGTAACAGCAGAAGAAGAAAACAATAAGAGAGAATTAGTGACACACAGGTGAACATAGAAATTATTTTAAGTCTGTGTGTAAACAGACGGGGGTTTTCATGTAAGCTTTGCAAGCATGGACATTTTGAATGCAATGCAAACATGGACAGGAAGACAAGTACAAATGCCCATTCCAACGTGAAAGAGAACCTCCATCATGGGATTGGAGGAGAAATGTAAAAGCATTCTCATGGGTACAAGTTTACCCTCACTTGCAAGGGAGATGCAAGATATTATGGATTAATTAAAAAGCAACAGAGGGCAAACAATTTGGTGATACAAGGGGTGCAGAATGAGGATTACTGTACTAAAACAAGGGTTACTAACATGTCTCAACTTATTGAGAATGCTACCACGGCTGATGCTATTGTTGGGAAAAACCAGCGGGTATAAAAACAGTAAATCTGAGAGTTTCAAGAAAGCAGGGAAGCCAGGGAATGCTTTCAAGCCTCCTTTCAACAAAGGGAAGAAGCGTGATAGGCTAGGTTTTAATTCGCTGACACGTGAGGAAAGGAAAGCTTTGATGGAGGCTAATAAATGCTTTCACTGTAAAGAAGAGGGCCATATGGCACGGGATTGCCCAAAACGTAAGCTAAAAGGAAAAGTGGATGATAGGGAAGAGCAAAAAGGCAAGAAGCCTAAACCATCTGCAAGATTAATGCCTAATGTTATCAGTGAGCAGCCTAATGATGATGCTACAGAGCTTTGCAAGGCATGGGGCAAAGTCAGGGATCAGATGTCATTGATCTTCTTTGACCCAAGTGCTCATGCAAACTTTATTTCTCCTGAATTGGTAGGCAAACTTGGAATCTGTGCAAAGGAGATGGGACCTATGAGTGAAGCAGGATTGGCTTGTTCTAGCTTTAGCACTCCGGTTACCCCTATCATTGGAAAGCTCCAATTGCATATACAGAGCTTTGTGGACAACGAGGAATTTTATTTGATCTTCCTAGGACGCCTACGGGGAATGATGGTCTCTAGACTATTATATGCTGGTTCAGTAAACAGGCACACTTCATTCCAGTAAGGAAGGAAATTACAGCGGATCATATGGCAAAGTTGTTCATGCAGAACATCTTCAAATACCATGGGATGCCTCAGGCTATTGTAAGTGATGGAGATCCGTGCATGACAAGTCTTTTTTGGAGAGGGCTCTTTGAAAATATGGACACTACAATGAGATTTTCATCTTCTTTCCATCCGCAATCAAATGGGCAGTCCGAAGAGGCTAATTTGACTGCTCTTGATTTACTGAAATGTTACGTGTCTGAGCATAAGACACAATGGGAGCAGTTTCTACCCTTAGTAGAATTTGCTTACAACAATATTGTGCATACTTCCACTAGGAAAGCTCCTTTTCAAATAGTGGAAAGAGGCAGGAAAGTTCCACCTATCTTGCATACAAAGGATAAGATTTTTGGAGCTGATAGGTATGTTGAAAGCATGGATGTGGCATATAAGAAGGTGAAGCAGGCTCTCTAAAAGACTCAAGCAAAGAAAAAGAAAGCAGCTGATCGTCACCGTCGTGTGGGTTCTTTTGCACTTTGAAAAGGCAAGGCTGAAAAGGAAAAGAGGGAAAGACCGGTTGTTTCCCAAACTCAGCATGAGATATTATGGGCCTTTTCAGATTTCAGAGAAGCTAAGTGATGTCGCTTACAGGTTGAAGCTACCGAATCACTGGAGGATTCACAATGCTTTTCATGTGAGCTCCTTCGCCATACCAGGACCTTGAAAGGGCTGCTGCCCCGCAACTCCCTGTACATTTGGCATTACTGGAGGCTGTCCATGCAATGGATTCAATCCAGATGGCTGTTTTTGAACCCGAGTAGGCTCCCTGAATGAGAATGCTTCTTTCTCTCCTTGGACCTCAAAGGAGTATGCATAAACTCAAGGAACCTTGGGTCCTGTGTGAGCTGCATGAGCACTCCCACCAAGCTCGTTAACAATGTCTTAAAGATAGCATCGGCTTCCTCTGCATCTTTGACCCTTTTGACTGAGAGGCACTCACACCAAAAGCATTCACCTCTTGCTGTGCCTCAACATTTTGGTCATCCTGGGAGGCTCCCTCATGCATAGACTACTCTTCTTGCTCATCCTGGGAGGACTGCCCCTCCATATCCCAATCATTATTTGTCAAAGACATATTTGCTGATTCTCTCTCGCTATAATTGAATTACAGCAAACAACACTTCACCAGAGACAATCACAAGCTCACCTCCTTAAGAAAGATGGTGATGTCCCGGCAACGGAACCATGAAACCAGCCTCAAGGCTAACAAGAGGGTGGTAAAACACTAACCAAATAAAAGCCTTCACAAAAAAATACTCAGCAAACACTCCACAGACAGAAAGGGGGAGCTAGAGCGCTCCTGCTCAAACACGAAGACACAAACTGGCCCCAAAGCCTTGGTGCCCCTTTCGGTATTTCTTTATTAATTGAAGAGCGCCACAAGGAGATTACATCTTGAGTACCAACTCACACGCATTCAGTGCTCTTCCCTCACTCCGAGGCATTAGTATCACAACACATTAGCCCTATGGGGATCTGCCATCACAACCATGTGACCATTGGCATCCATACTCAATGCAAACACATGCATTTAACCTGAGAGCGCAGCCCAAACAAGGCCACACGCTCTCTAGACAATCAAAAGTGTCCACTGACTCACTGGAATGCCCAAACAATGGGTGAAAGCATCATTGAACTGCCCACGGAAATCAGAAACTCGAACAACCTCTGAAAGCATTCATTGTATCCCGTCCTGCCGAGCAAGTCTCTTCAAAAACACAAGCCAATGCTCATGGGCAATCACTAGAAGGAATGAATACAATGAAGACACCCACCCAACAGCTCAACCAAGCTCATTCATGAGCTATTTGCACACCTTCACGGACTCAATACCTGCTTGTCAAGCTGAAAGGCACTCCCACTGAGCCACTTTGGCAACAGCCCATATTCAAAGGCAAACGAGAGGCTGTCGTACAGCCCATTCCAACTGCAGCCCACAAACAGGCCAAGGTACCTTGCGTGTGCTCTTGCTCTTGAGAGAGACCCATAGTCAACTACTTGTGACTAGACCAGCTCCCAACGCACCCACGTGAGCAAGCCTTTGTGATCAACCGACGTGAATATGCAGCCCTTGCCTCATCCGTACATCAAATCAATCCCAACCTACACACAATCTGTTCAATAGCCATACATAGCCCATAACTAGACCATACCATAACTAATGAGCAAACCGTATGCAATCAATGAACTGGCCGTATGCAGCCCTCAGCATCCGTACGGGATCTTTGCAACAGTCCATAGGCAGCCGTACCTAGCAACCATGCCCTCCCGTACACAATCCCATGAATCAGCCCGTACAAAGCCCATTTGCAGCCCGTACAAAGCCTGTACGGCTCTTTCCAGCCCACGTCGCCCAATGTAAGGCCCACCCTTATGCATCTTCCGTACGACCATTCGCATATGCCCCCGCGTGCAATCTTTCTCCACGCCTGAGTGCTCCCGTACCATTGCTTTCCAAGCCTTACCTGCGCCTGTCGCCGTTTTTTTTTTCCATAGACCTTCTCAAGCCTTCCTTTCCAAAGAGGGCCTACATGGGCTTGCCATGTGGCAGCCCATGCCTTGGGTTTCCCCCAAGGGCTTCATTTGCCCCTAGGCCCCCTCTAGTGGGGCCTCTTTAAAGGCCAACCAATGACCAACTTGAAGCCTAAGGTTTTTGGACCCCCTGTTTGGCCCTAAACCTTTCAGTTGGCCCCAAGGCACAATTGCCTAAGAGAAACTTGCACACCCACATCCTGTGACCTCGCCATTTGATTACCAGGGTCGAGGCTTGATGTGAGCATCAAACTCACACCCTCGTGACAGAAAGTATTGGTTTCAGTTCGAATTTCTGTTGCTGTCACTGTCAGGTGCTGTACCTTGAGCTTGACCATTATTTGAACCACAAGGAGGAAGAGTAGACGTCCAAGCAGGCTTAGGAGGTTGTTGAAGATATTCCTCTCTTGCTTCTGTCAAAAATTCGCGCCTACTTGGGATCTGTCCAGCCTAATCTGAATCCATAGGCTTCATACACTGCTCATTCCTAAGAATTTCCTTTCCCTTAGGCTCTACTCGACTCCTTACTGTATTTTCATCACTCCATGGATTCTTAACTGAGTGAAAGCATTGTCGACCTTGGTTCTGCAATCCTTTTCCACACCATCCACCCTCTGCTCCAAAGCCAAATTGAGTTGGCTAAATGGACCGATTAATTGTTGATTCGCAGGTCAAGTTTTTTGAAGAGAACTTCAAAATTCGTATGTGAATAGCTAATCGCTATGCAAAGAAGGAATCAATGAGCGAAATAAGAATAGAAATCAGTCAGATTGCACCTGGATCGCGAGAATAACCATAACACTTGGCAGATTGCTGAAATGCCCTGGCTATAGGTGCTATCTCCATGAATACTGATCCGATCTCTACCAAACTCTAGGAATAGCTTCTAGAGATTAGGACCATATGGATGAAATTGGTGCATCCAAACTGTAGATCCTGCTATATCTGGCTTTTCCAGCAGCGTCAAGCATAGGGATTGCAATGTGGGGTGAATCCTCCATAATTTTGAGATTCCAATGCAGAAAGAGAATCAGGGAGTACAGGGTCTACATCGATGTAGAAATCCCCAATTTTTTAGCACCTTGGAATTTCGACCCTCTAGATGACTGACACATGGCAGAACAGGATCCCTGTCACTTCTGGCAACAAATTTTTGCACAGAGGCTCAAGATGTGACGCTCAAAATTCCAAAACAAATGAACCACGAAATCCCCTTGACTGGCCCATAATTTGCTCTGATACCAGCTGTAACAGAACTGAAACCAGCCCTCTACTGTTGTAGCTAGCTGACTGCTAAGTAGCTTGAGAACAACTAAGAACAGAAGGACTAAGAACAGAAGGAAAAGACGAGAAATCATTGAGAGCTTGGGATGAGCAGCTCCCATGAAGATGGCTAGCTAGAGATAGATTTAGTCCTTGCATTTGAATCCATCCATGGCCAATGCTTGAAGTACCAAACAAGATATGAAACCAATGATTGTAATGAACTTGAATGCCTTCCAAGTACAGCTGAAGCCCCTTTTATAGGTCTAGGGAAGTAAGGCAGCACCTAATGGTATATGGGATTATGAAACAGGGGTGCCACCTGGCATGCCCCAACCAAAATACGAAAAAAAAGTACTTACAGCTAAGAAAAAGCAACTTTACAATCCTTCAACTTAATTATTATTTAACTGAAACTACTACTGTTACAACCTTCATTATGGCGTAATCACTTTTTATCAAAATTTTGTATCAAAATTTTGAGCTCTAGAGACTCATGATAATGGTTCTTTGTAGCAAGGAGGATTGACTCTTGAACAATCAAAATCGTATACGATGCCCTTCCTTCTGAGAGCATTTGAAACCACATCCTATGCTCTTGCGAGATCCCCCAAACTACTAGAGTATATGGCCTCATTAGACTTTTTCAATCCAATCAATCCCTAATCATCTTACTTGCCGGTCCATGGATAACAACAAATCATTTACAAAATACTCTGTCTAAGTTGGAATAATTGCCACCCCACAAATGCAAACACATTTCCATTCTACTCCAATATTACACATAGTCACAAGAACCATTCCTTCCGTTTTGTCGTGTCGTCGTTTCAACAAGCTTCGTTTCGTTTCGTTTTGACTTTTCGGACGAAACAGATAGGTTTTGAATTGATACTTAATATATACCCTTATAGGGGTGAAAAGATATGTTATATTTAAGTTATTAGAGTGAACAAAGAGAAATACAAGCCAAGACACTAAAAAGAAAATTCAAAACACAAACACATGGGATTCTAGAAAAAACGGGACGAAAAAATGTATTTTGATTTGGGCAAACAAAGGTTTCGTTGAGAGCGGTTCATCCTATTTCGAGAATCGAAACATTTCATCTATTTCACGTTTAAAAGTTTCGAACAAAACAAAAAGGGTTTTCATGTGACTATGATATTACATCGATGGCATAGTCAATGGCATCAGTCCACACATCAAAACGCCGATCCCACTATGCTAGAGCCAAGCATGGGGCTATGTGCACCAGACTGGCCGAACAGTCTGTGGCTGGTCCAGCCCTATTAGGGCTAACAAACCGGGGCCTTTTGGGCCACTCTTCTAGGGCCTTGGCCCTCCAATCAAGGCAAGGGCCCAGCCTATATAAAGGCAGGTCCCTGCCTCATGGCAGCCTTCTTTGCTGCTCCAACAGGCCTCATCCAGCCCCGTACTGCTCCGTACAGTTGCACACCACCTGTCCCGGGTCTGCACACCCTTGCTGATGTCAGCACCACCTGTCCGCCTCTGTTCGGGGCCTGTTCCAGCCCATACAGACAGCCCTTGAAGCGCCTCTGAAAGGCTGCTGTGCTGCCCATGTGGCAGCCCCTTATGGCTAAGGGGCTGTCCTTTCCCTGTGAGGTGCTGCCCATGTGGCAGCCCCCTCCCTTATCTTTTCTGCCTAGGTTCACCCCCTCCATGCTCTCCTCATATGGGGGCTTACAGATGGGGAGGTGACCATTCCAACAGTGGCACCCCTACAGAGGCGCCTTGTCTAGGCCTGCTTGGGGGGCCACCTACGCCACCTCTTGTTGCTGCAGCCCCACCCCTTTCAGGCACTTTATGTGCAGAGGAGAGCCGACCTGAGGGTCAGCCACCTAGGCCTGCTGGTCAGGCAGGGGGGGCTTGGTGTTTGGCCCCTATAGGCTGTGCAGTAGCCCTTTTATAGGGCATGGCAGGGGGCAGCCCTTTGTGGAGCTACATGGCAGTCCCTACTTATAGAGGTGAGGGGTCCGCCCAAATAGGACAGGTGGAGAGCCCTTTATAGGGCTGTGTGAGGCAAACCCTATGGGCAGGTGAGGCGTTGGCCCACCTACTGCAGAGTCGGCCCACCTACAGCAGGGGTTGGTCCACAGATCAGCCTGCTAGAAAGAGCCGGGGGGAGGGGGGCGGGGGGCGTGCCGCCTATATATAGGACCCCCTCTCACGCTTGTTTCCCATCTCTTGTGGACCAGTTGTGCCTATCTATACAGCAGAGGTTTTCCCCACCGTATGGCGGTTTTGTCCTAAGATCCCTTTTTTCAGGTGTGGTTCTCCATTTCTGTCCAGACCCGCTGGAGTTCTAACATGGTATCTGAGCCATGGTTGGCTAGAGACCCGAGACATGGAGGGAGTGTTAAGCCAGCAAACTAACAGGAGGTTTATGGCTGCTGCTCAGAGGTGTTCGTTAGGAGGAGTGTGCAAAAGTGTGGACTGTATGGGTGTCTACGAAGGTGTGTCTTTAAAGGGTATTTTCAGATTCGAAAGGAGGAGTTCTCAAGGAACAGCGAAGATGTGAAGGTACATAGGCCCCAAGCCTCTTTATCATCTTCTTCACCCCTCTCCTCCTTTTTCCGTCACTCTTCTCTACCTTCTTTCCCATCCACTCTCTCTTCCAGTTCAAGTCTCTCCTCACTCTAACATGTCTACCCTGGCTGAGATGGCGGAGAGCAAGGCAAAAATTCCAGTTTTGCACCACCTTCCCGGTCGACCGTCAATTGGATGGCCTCAATTACGGTGTCTGACGGGTCATGATAAAGTCTGTGTTATAGTTGTATGACCTGGCAGAATTCATATTGGTGGGAGTTGACAGGACCAATCCCCTTGCATCCAACCTAGGGATCCTATTAGTAGCAAGAGGAGGCTGAGACCCTCTCTAAGCTGTGGGACTGTATCAATGTGAGGGTAACGTCGTTCATCCTTCTCAACTGTACTCCTCATTTGATTAATCACGTGAAGCATACGGTGGTGGCCAAAAGTATCTAAGAACATTTGGTGTCCTTGTACAATCGAACCTCTCCCATGAAGAGGGTCTCTTTGGAAGTCTGGATCCCAAGAAGTCTTAATTGATACCGGAGCACATCACCAAGTTACAGGAACATCAGCAAGAGATCCTCCAAGCGGGGAAGCAGACATCTTCAGAGGACATGGCCATAGCATTGCTGTCCCAACTGTCTTCTCAATACGCTACATTCTATTCATCCTTGATTACCAGTGGAAGGATGAATAAGAAGTTGACCATTCAGGAACAGGAAGCACTCAAGGCCTCACGTATATGTAACCAGTGTGGCCAGAAAGGTTACTATTGGCAGCAGTGTCCTCAGATGATCAATGAGGGGACCGGTGAGCAGCAGGACGGTTCTATAGCCGTCACGTCTATTGTTCCAACCTTTTAGGAGGCAAGGTGCACTGCCAACAGGATTTCTGGATCCATATGGAGGATTTCGTGCAGCAGTACTTGCCGGACAGCAGTGACAAAGGAGTCTTTGATCAGGTAGGCTTCCAGGCAGGACCTCGAGCCACGAGGAGTTGTTCCCGCTGACTCAGGTGGCAGTAGGTTACCAGTATGTATTTTGTTTGGACGTCATGACCTGGCAGATCTAGAGGGGTCTCCTTGTGTTCTGCTGCAGCTATTGCCTAATGAGCTGCTAGAGATCCAGATGGGTCACATGATTGCCAGTGCGGGAATGTAGACACAACATATTGATCCTTGTGAGCTACAGGATGCCCATTATTTCTGGAGCACCCAGGTTCATTGATCTAGAGACAGTACACCAGTTTGGACCTGAGAGGGGGCTTCAGGGCTATATAGCTCTAAGATACACGTGCCCATGCAAGGAAGGAAACCTTGCACCAACGGCAGTATCAATTGGATTGTTGTACCATTTGTACCAAATGGATTATTGTACCAGTACTGGACCAGAGGAGAAGGTATAGCGCTTGTGGCCTGGGAGAAACAGTACCATGTTTTCAGTGATCGTGCTGAGAAAGTTCGCGCCAAGAGGGGGCTCCTTCGAAAGTACCTGTGGCGACGGAGCATCACACGATGGATTCCTCCAGTTGTTCCAGCGACACAACCAGCTCCCTGGAGATCATGTTCCATCCAAAAGCTGAGAGGGGGTGTTGGAGGTCAACATCTCTTGATGTCACATAGTCAGGCCAGGTAGAGAGTGAGGACCTTGCTTGTGGGTACGCCCGTGAGAGGTTAGGTTAGGCTGAGTAAGGGCCTTTGTTGTGGGTGTGCATGCTCCCATGAGGTTAGCCTAGTGTAGCGTAGGGCAGATATGCTTCAGTGGAGGTGGCTCGGGGCCCGATGGGCATGGTAGCAGGCTGCCATTCTGGAGGACTGCTGCGAGGGTTTCCCAGGAGGGTTCAGGCCTCTTTGTCGCCTGTTGGCTGCCGCATGGCACCCCCTCTAGAGGCACCTTGTCTAGGCCTGCTTGGGGGGCCACCTAGGCCACCTCTCGTTCCTACAGCCTCACCCTTTTAGGCCCTTTATGGCCAGAGGAGAGCTGACCTGAGGGTCAGCCACCTATGCCTGCTGGTCGGGTAGGGGGGGCTTGGTGGTTGGCCCCTATAGGCTGTGCAGTAGCCCTTTTATATTGCAGGAGGCTGGCCAGGCCAGTCGGCTGGGGCAAGGCAGGGGGGCAGCCCCTTGTAACGCTGCGTAACATCCCCTATTTATAGGGTTGAGGGGGTCGGTCCAAGGGCTGCTGGTTGGCCCACATAGGGCAAGTTGAGAGCCCTTTATAGGACTGCGAGGCAGCCCCTATGGGCAGGTGAGGCACAGCAAGGGTTGCGGCCCATAGACCAGCCTGCTAGAGGGGGGGGTGGCTGCCTATATATGGGCCCCCCTCCCGCACTTGTTTCTCATCTCTTGTGGAGCAGTTTGCCTATCTATACAGCAGAGGTTTTCCCCACCATACAGGGGTTTTGTCCTGAGATCCCTTGTATATCTCTTGGTCTCTCCCTCTCCTCCTCAGTTCAGTTCAGGTGTCGGTTGCTCTCACTCTCCATTTCTGTCCAGATCCGCTATCCTATTGAATGTGGTTGCCACTCCAATGAATTCAAAAAGCCTCACTACAAACTCCTACACCACCCTTGATATCTATCTACGCCTCATTTAGCAGCTTAAAGATGAATTAATACACTTTGAAATTGAGAGGCAATTGTGATAGTTTGAAATCAGCAATTACATTACAAATTGATAGTACCTTGACAAGAACACTTATGGCAAAGAGTCCAAAAACTGCCCCAGATGCACCTACAGAAACCACTGTTCGTGGAAGAATCAACCAAGAGACCAGATTTGCTCCAGCTCCTGTTACAAGATAAGAAAGCCAAAGGGCCAAACCACCCTCTTCCTCCTCAACTAATTTTCCTGCATAAAGAAAGACATGCAGAATAGCATCTTTAAATTGTCACATTTTGCAAACAACTCCCAGGAAAAATTTACACAGATCTATCAAAAAACATGTGCTTCTCCAAGAGAATACCATATATATATATATATATATATATATATATATATGAATACAGATACATATGTATATGTATAAATATATACATAGGCATAGACACATAGATACATATGTACGTACATGCTTTTTTTTTTGGTAAAATCCATTGTATTTATATGCTCATGAATTTACAATATGGGAAGTCTCCCACACACTAGCAAAGAACTCCGAAAGAGAGCCCGATAGAAGAACTCAAAAACAAGTAGAGAACACTTCAAGGCAAGTAGCATCCAAATCCCTTGCAGCAAGACTGTCATGTAAAGACTGCTTAAGGGACATTCTGAAGAAAATATATGCCTGAGGAAACTGTTGACCCATCCTAGAATGCAGTCTCTGTGTCCAGATGGTCCATAATACCCAAAAGCGAGTCCAATGAAAGAAAAGGAGTAATGGAGACATCTGAGATGAGCAGCATCCAAACATCCAGAAAAGTTTCCCAAATCTGATAGAAGGGAACCGAAGCCGCAGTAAATGAGAAACATGAGTGATCAATGTGCGAGAGTGCGGGCAAAACCATAATAAGTGAGGAACTGTCTCGCGGGGATGAGAGCAACGGGGGCAGAAAGGAGAAGCAATGCATAACTACATGCATGCATGCATTCATATACATACACACATACATGCATATACATATACATGTGTATGTGCTCTCTCTCTCTCTCTCTCAAGGCATGACCTTATGGGAGACCGTGATTTCAGTGTAGACAGAATTAAAAGGAAGCCAAATGTGATCGTCATTTCTACGCAAATTGTCCATGATTTAATAATTCCCTAGATTTGGGTAATGTAATAACGACTCTGAAGGATCCTGTAGCTCCCTGCCCATGTGAGTCCTCTGCTCTCTCCCTGCCCATGTGAGTCCTCTGCAGCTCCCTGCCCATGTGAGTCCTCTGCGCTACCCCTACGCTTACCCCTGCTCTCTCCCTGCGCTACCCCCTCGCTACCTCTGCTACCCCCCCCGCTACCTCTGCTAACCCCCCCCGCTACCCCCTCCACTACCCCCTCGCTAACCCCCTCCACTACCCCCCGCTACCCCCTCCGCTACCTACCCCCCGCTACCCTTCTCGCTAGCCCCCCCACTACCTCGCTACCCACCCACTACCTCGCTAAACCCCCCCTACCTCGCTCCCCCCCCCCCCCCCCGCTACCCCCTGCTACCCCTCTCACTACCCCCCTGCTAACCCCTCCACTAACCCCCCCGCTACCCCCTCTGTACCCCCTCGCTACCCCCCCTTTCCTCCCCCCGTTTTTTTTTTTTTTAATTCCTCCAAGGGAAAAAAGAAAAAAACAGCAGCTTCGACCTCCTACAGTCCCTTCTTTGCCCCCATAATGAAGGGAACAGGGGGATGAGGACAGGGGACTAGGCGGGAGACCCCTCGATCCAAATCTGCATACGCGTGGAGATGGGGAAGGGGAACAGTGACAAGGCGAAAACACAAAAGCAACTCAATCTGGAGGACTTCAACAAACGCAGCAACCGGAGCGGTTTGACAGTGGACAGCACCGCGGCCTAGAAAAAAGGGGCCCACCCAAAGCCCATGCCACTCACCACATCCTTGACCTCTATGGTTACCACCACTATTTCACCACCATCATCCGCCTCATCATCTATGCCACCTCTCTCCTCCCCCTCTCCTGCATCATCATCATAGGTCTCCTCTCCAGTAGCCTCACCACTGGCCCCACCAGCCACGGCTCCATAGTACTTTCCCCTCGTATCACCTCTACCTCTCAGTCAGCCACCCTTCATCACCTCATCCGACCTCGCTACTCCTACATATCACTCCCTTGCCCAGATCATACTATCCCCACCCTCAGTACAACCTCAGCAGCCCACCTTGTACAACCTCAGCAGCCCACCTTCATTCCAACCCCTCTCGAGATCCAGTTCCCACCTGGACCAGGACATCTTAGGCCCCCGCCAGATGCTTGGGACTCCCTATTGGCTGAGATACACAGCATCCGGGCCCGTCAGGCAGAGCTCACACATTACACCCAGGAGCAGGCCCACATTATATAGCCCACATTATACACGAGCAGGGCACCCTTATCCAGGGACTCAGACACGACATCACTCAGCGTCGAGAGGAGCTCAAGACCCTAAGAGCAACGCCTGGAGGGACCCCAGTCACAGAGATGGAGGCACAGATAGCCACGATACAGTCGGCTATAGCAGAGACGACTAGATGGGTGGACGTGGCAAAATGGGAGCCCGCAAAGGCAACCGTTTCAGCCGCCATACAGGAGCAGCAGTAGAGGGCTTCGAAGGCCCTCAAAATCCGGATATGAGGGATCACGCGAGACAGCACCAGCACCACTACGACGCCCATGGAGGAGGCGATCACCTTTGTGACCACCACCATGGAGTTCCCCGACCATGGCATAGAGGGAGCATGGCGTATTGGGAGAGATCCCAACCAAGAGCAGCCCCTAGTCATTCGCTTCAGAGATTCACATGCTCGACTAGCGACACTCCGACGCCGAGCCTCTCTACGAGAGCATCCTACCCTGTCCATGGACGAGGATTTGGCACCACTACAGATTGAGCGATGAGTTCATCTGCAGCAGTGGGATGTTGCCCGCAAGGAGGGGAAATGGGCCATGGTCCAAGATGGTAGGTTGTTGACCGGCACCCGGACCGGCACCCGTCGGGATTCATCACACCACCGGCGTACACTGAGCTTCATATGCCTCACTCACTACGGATCTCCATCAGACAGTTTCGGATATCATCACACCGCCTCTGCATAGAGAGCGGCAAAGCAGAGGGGATTCCTAGGGAGCATCACTTATGCATATTGTGCGACTGTCAGGAGGTTGAGTCGGAGGAGCATTTATTTTCAGGTGCCCAGTGTACTACGAGATCCGAGGTCGCTACCACTGCCTCTTCAAATGCCTCTTCAAAGACGGCTCCGGGCTCCTTTCCAGATTCCTCGCCTACCCAAATCAGAGATGCCTCGCGGCCTTCATTCACGAGGGAGTCCGACATAGAGAGTACTTACTCAGGCGACGGGGCTTGGCCACATCATCAGACACCTCTCAGAGCAGGATCACAAAGTTCTTCCCATCGAGTGACATTGATCGTCTAGTCTCTAGCCGCCGACGTGACAGAGACCCCGACCCGACGATCGCAACACGACACACGAGACATCGAGGGGACACACAGATCACTCTGGGGGACCTCTCGTCATTGTTTAGACCCGGGATACGTCCCACGGGAGTCACGATGGCTCTGGTCTTGCGTCGAGCCTTGTCCAAGAGACCGAGACGCACGGCACCCCTTGACGGGCACTAGCGTCCCATCACCGGCTATGCAGCCAAGGGGACATGACATACGGAGGATTCCGCTCCGCTCCAGTCCTTTTCTTTTCATTGTTACATCCAGATGTATTTGATTATGTATGATCAGACTTAGGATTCAGCACAGGTGATGATGCTCGTTTCAGTAGCTCCACCCTTACTGTGATTTGTATCAGGTTTTCTTTCAGTCTCATAGACCCATCGGTCTTCCGAAGACACTAATAAAATTTCTTTCTTTCTTTCTTTCTCTCTCTCTATCTATCTATCTCTCTCTCTATCTCTATCTCTATCTCCCTCTATATTTACACCTTTGTAAGACTAGAATATACCCAATCGTACAAATTCAGTTTTTTGTTGTTCAAAAATATATATATACATGCATGCATGCATAAGTACGTGTGTGTGTGCGTGCGCGCGCTCACTGAAAGAGAATTATCGGATGCAGTAAAATCCTATGGCAAATGGAAATCTCCAGGATGGGATGGTTGAATTCTTTCTTGCATACTCGGATATCCTTAAGTCAACTTTGCTGCGTATGATTAACTATGCGTGGGAAAAGCAGTACATGCCAGATTCATGGAAAAAGGACTTGTAAAACTTCTTCCTAAGAAGCAAATATGTGAATCCTTGGCTGATTGGAGGCCCATTACCCTTATCCCTGTCATGTATAAGATCATCACTAAAACGGTGGTGGATCGCATTACACACGGTATTTACATGATGGCCTTCATCCTGCGTAATATGGTTTTGTTCCTCGCAGGCACATTATTGATAATAATGCAAACGCCTACGTTGGAATAGAATATGCAAGATAGTTGCATCCCTTGGGAGAGTATTACCTACTAAAATACTCCACCCTTTTTTGCTACCCAAGGTCCAATTCTCAGCTGATTATTGTGGGGCTGAGGATTATTTGATCTAGAACTATGAAAATGTCTTAGGCTGCTGAACTCCCCGTCCTGCTGCTCCCTGCTGCCCTCCGTCCTGCACCCCTCTCCCCTCCCTCCCAGCCCTTCCCTTCCCCTCCCTCCTCCTCTTCCTGCCAGCCCCTCCTCCCGGGCTGCTGCCCCCTCACCCGCTGCTGCCTCTCCCGCTCCCTTCCCTCCCTCTCCCACTGCTGTCCCCCCCTACCCCCGCTCCCTTCCCTCCCTACCCCCGCTACCTCTCCTTCCCTACCCGCTACCTCTCCCTCCCTACCCCGCTACCTCTCCCTCCCCTCCCGCTGCTGTCCCCCCCCTACCCCGCTCCCTTCCCTCCCTACCCCCGCTACCTCTCCTTCCCTACCCGCTACCTCTCCCTCCCTACCCCGCTCCCTTCCCCTCCCCTTGCTGCTTTCCCCGCCTCTCCCTACCCCCCCGCTGCCCCTCCCTCCTTACCCCCTGCTCCCCCTACCCCTCCCCCACCCCTACCTTCTGCCCCTCCCTTTGCCCCTTTCTCAGCCTCTGCATTACCCCCCCCCCCCCCCCCCCTCCTCTTCAACCCCTGACGGAACAAGACAGAGATTTCCTCTCTTTGGCAGCACGATTGTCGGACGGACAGAGCATCTTCGTGTTCGTGTCGGCCATTCCACCTTGATTGACAAATGGGTTCCCATTCAACCAATCCTCAACCGCTTCCACCAGCCGCAAAAACAGTTGCCTTTTCCAAAGACGAGCTTCAACAGCTCAAGACTGACTCAGAGCAGGAGTATGCCACCTCACTCTTTGCTCACATCCACGGTTCCCACCCCTCCAGGCTACAGTCTAGGGATTTGATGCTTTCAACTTTACTTGGAGACCTCGCAGGGCATCTCACTGATGTTCATCTACTCGGACGAGGTTTCTTACAAGTGGTATTTGATTCTCCAGAGTTAGCTGGTTCAGTACTCAGGGCTAGTCCTTTGGCATTGAGCTCCAGGAGGATCTTTTTGACACCCTTCACTTTGGGTTTCGATCCAGTAGAGGAAGATAGCAGGGTTACATCACTTTTCATCAGATTCCCCGGCCTTCCTCAAGTCTACCATCAACTCTTACCATCCATAGGAGCTGCTTTTGGGTTGGTCACAGAGATCCCCTCCTACCTAGCATGCCCTCTTCAGCAGCAGAGGCTCTCAGATTGGATGGGGTGCCACGAGTCAGGGTCATCGTCTCTGACCCTGATATCATAGATGATCCCATTATGCTTCAGCAACTAGATGGTTCCTTTTTTCAACAGAGAGTCGAGGTTGCTGGGAGACAGGATCAGTGCAAGATTTGCAGGACCCTTGAGCACTTCGCCAGGGATTGCCCAAGGAAGAAGAAAAGGCCCAAACGGTTTATTCCGCCTTCTCATCCTACTTCTACACGCGCTACCAGAGCCCCCCCTTCTCGCCTAGGACCTTCGGGACCAACCCCTAGACCTGGACCATCTTCTTCAGCACGCACAGTACGATCAGTACCCCGTTGGATGCTTGTAAGGGTTGCTGACACTCCACCACCTCTATGAGGCACCTCGTACCATTCTCAGTTATAGGCAAGTGATATTCCTGCATGCGTAGATGTGGTTGCCCCAGTCCCCCCACCTACTCATCAGGAGGGGCAACCCATTTCTTCAGGTCCTATCACTGATGTTCCTGATCAGCCCCCTCCCTCGGTTAGTCGTACTTCACCTCTTGATAGAGGTAAGGGGGTTTTTTCTCCTTCTCCTTCGAGTGCAGGGATTCTTCGCACTCCTATGCCAGTTCCCTCCTACAGAACTCTTTTGCAGTACTGGCAGATTTGGCAGAGTTTGAGACAGAGGAGTTTGTACCCTCTACCTTGGGGGAGCCGGTTATTGGGATTCTGTTGGACAAGGTTTCCCTCTCTACTGGAGTGGGTTTTCTTTCACCACTTGACAAGAGGACGCTTTCACAGGAGAATATTTTCTCCACCACCAAGTCGGGTAGGACCTTTCACCCGGCCTCCTCCTCCTGTCGATGAGGATCGTTAGTTGGAACGTTCAAGGCCTCGGTGGTATACCTCATCGCCGCCGTAGGCAGCAAATTCGTAACCAACTCCATCCAGGTGTTTCACGTGGCCCCATTGATATCCTTATGCTCCAAGAGCATAAGCTGGATGGTAGAGATTGTGTCAAGTCAGGTAAGCTTCTTTCTGGCCATACTTTTTGGTCACCTGCCTTAGGCACCAGGGGAGGCACTTGCATGAGTCTTTCTAGACGCAGATCAGAGGTAGAGTCAACAAGCAGTTCTTCTCTACTCTCAATCCTAGACATAGTAGAGAGAGTGTTTCGCAGCTTGTTGACTCAGACGGGATACTTCAGACACATCCGGCCGTCATGCATATTGCTTCAGATTACTATGCCTCCCTTCTGACTGCAGATCCTGATTCACATGCCAGAGATGATGCTAGACAGGTTATTTGGCAACCTAATTCCTATGTTGGTGGATAGAGGTATGAGAGCCTCACTTGATGCACGCTTCACCAACATAGAGTTCAGGACCACTCTTACTGCCCTTCATAAGGGTGGTGTCCAGGGTCAGATGAGCTTACACCTTTTTTTATTATTTTTTGGAATTAGATTGGGGATTACATCACCTCAGCCTTGCAGGGCATTTGGGACTCGAGTGAGATGCCGGACTCACTCTCAGAGGGTCTCATTCATCTTATCCCAAAAGAAGGTTGCAGAAATTTAGTGTCTCAGTGGAGATCGATCACCTTACTGGGCACTTTGTATAAGATCTTGGCAAAAGCCATCAGCCTGCGATTGCAGCCCATCCTACCAAATCTTATACATGACACATAGACGGCTTTGTCCATGGCAGAAATATTTTTTTATAACATATTCTCCTTTTGGGAGGCTTCTGAGTGGGCTATGCATGAGGGCCATAGACTGGCAATTCTACTCCTGGATTTCGAAAAAGCATATGACAGGGTAGATTGGGGTTTTCTAGAGGGAACCCTTCTTCACTTTGGATTTTCAGATTTGTGGATTAGAGGGGTTTCTGCTCTTTACAAGTCAACCCATAGCCAAGTACTCATTGGTGGATTCAGGGGAGACAGGTTTATTCTTATTTGTGGCTGAAGCTATGAGCCTCTATATTAGAGCTCAAGCTGATATTTTTGGGCTGAGACTTCCATTGAGATAGGAAGAGGAGTTGCTAGACAGTGAGCTGGCAGATGACACGGCTATTTTTTTAGATGCCACTCCACAGACACTCACCTCTTTCAGAACAGGCTTGGATTTATTTTGCATTGCAGCAGGGGCTCACATTAATTGGAACAAATCCAATGGTCTCTGGATTAGTGATGAGGACACTCTAGATTGGGATGCTGATATTGGCTGATATTGGCTTTGCTTGGATTCAGATGGGTGTCTCCGTCAGGTATCTTGGATGCCAGGTTGGAGTGGGCATTTCTCCAGCACAGCAGTTCGCTCCCGTGTTGAAGAGCATCCAGAGTGGTGGTTGTAAACCAAGTACTGTTGGCTACAGCATGGTTTGTTTCCTCTTGTTGGTGCTGATCTACAAGCAGTATGACTCAGCTCGAAAGACCTATCACGAATTTTTTGTAGAGTGGATTGTGAATCCATGAGGAAGCACTGAGGCACACAATGTAAATCTTTATTCCAAGAGTGGTTACATACATAGGCAAGTGCCTCCATGTAGGTAGATCCCAGATCCACAATCATCTCCCTGATTATCTAAATCAATCACCTCCTATGATCACTCACTCATCACACCAACCTAACACACCTAATTGCTGAGTCAATAGAACCTTCTAATACACCTACACTCACACACTTCTTGCATAGGACTCCAAGCCCATAGGCGCGCACACACACACATCAATTTGCCCCTTCATTCCCCCCCACAAATTGATAACCTCATCCCTCAGCAGTAGTACATGGGATGATCCATGGCTTGCCCACCATCATGTGGCAACACACATGGCCCCAACCTGTGACTCACTCTTAGAATTCTTGGTTTACAACTAGGAGATAGACGATGACTATGTATGTAAAGCCCAATGAGTCCAACAAGGAAAAATCTCAAAAGACTAACAATCATTTAAGGACGGACTATCCATGGCAGAGAACCATTATTGACCTCATACACACACAACTTAGAAAACATATGGATCCTCACCCTTATCAGAATTGACTTGGGTGTTGTAAGCAGTGAGAGCTTTGACATTCTCTGGTTCTTCTTCTTCTTCAGTTTCTGCTTCCTCAACAAGATTGGCTGAACAACTCTTCTTGGCATAACATTCCTTTCCAAAGTGTCCAAGTTTGCCACAAAAGTTACATTTCATTTTGCTCTTTCCCTGAAGTTGCTTTTGGCCAAATATGCCCTGCCCCTTCTTTGTTTGATCTTTCTCTCCTCTTCCAAGAGTGATGCTTCAATTTCTACCAGACTTATCTCTGGAATATTGGTGAGTGTGGTTACAATAGTGCCAGATAACTGTGTCGAAATGCTCTTCATTGAATTTAGATGTGAAGATATGGACTCCCCTCTATCCAATTTTTAGTCAAAGAACTTGATAAGCAAGCTAAACTTAGAGCAGCTTCCCTATGCTCCAAACACATGCTCAAGATGAGTCCATGTAGCATGAGCAATCTCACATCCATCAATGTGATGAATAAAGAAATCACTCAAACCAAGAGCAATTATAGCAGGTGCTTTTTAATCTTTTGGAAGCCATGAAGCTTCTCCTTCTCTAGTTGTAGGTTTAGTTTCTTTTCCATTTGCTACCTTCCATATTCCCTTTTTCATGACAATAAACTTCAGTTTTGTTTGCCAAGTGTGGAACCCCTCTCCTTCAAACTTATCTATTTTCAGTTTAGAAGCCATTTTGGGAAGGTCTTACCAAATTAATGGCAGTGTCTAATCCCTTTACAAAAGGTCAATCTTTCTGAACAAAAAAATCACCTTCACCATATAGATGCAAATTGCAAGATAAGAATTCTGAAAATCCTAATTGTTTGGCATAATCATAACCAATTGGCTTCTCCCACAACCTCTTAACTGGAGTATTCTTCACCTTGTACTTTGTCTTTGTAGTCTTCTTGACATTTGAAGAGCTTTGAGAACTTGAGGTTGGCATGTTGTCAAGAGATTAACACGAACTGAACTTGGAAGAACATTCTCTGAACTAAAAGGGCACACTTTGAACTGAAATTTGGAAGAACAATCTCTGAACTGAATATTTACTCCTCAAGCATTTAGTGTAGCATTAAAAACTCCAAAAAATACACTAGAAATGCTTGCAGAGTACATGGAAACTTTGGAGGTTTGATACCTCACTCCAAGCATCACCAAGATAGGGGCTTTTGCTGCGCAATCATAGATCCATATGCAAGAAAGGCTCAGAACAAACCATAGCCAAAATGGTGCATTATAACTCCTGGGGCAGCAGCATCTCCTTTGCTTAAGGAAACTGTCTTCTCAAAAGGCCAACTGATTTTTTGCTGAGTACTCCCTTATTTCTAGACCAAATCGCCCCAAATTTCTTCAGAGGGTAGCTCTAGGTGTAGAGTAAGCTTGGCTCAGAGGAATTGCAAGGTAGGTGACTCAGGTGAGCAGCATTACAAAAATGGCACGGAAAAGACAGAGAAGCAGTGCGCAGACATGGCGACGAATTTCATCAATCCCATCGGTCAGAAAGGTCACCCAGGAGTGAGGAAGGTCTGGCTCAATGGGTTTCTCAAAGCATTAAGTGGATGAAGAGAACAGAGCTTCCCAAGCTCAAGGTAGAAGAGGGAGAGATAGGAGGCATTTGGGAAGAAAATAGAATCTAGTTGGAATCTACTAGGAATCTCATTCTAGGCACTCAGATTCTAACCAAGCTCTGATACCACGTGTGAATTCATGAGGAAGCAATAAGGCACACAATGTAAATCTTTATTCCAAGAGTGGTTACATATATTGGCAACTGCCTCCATGTAGGTAGATGCCAAATCCACAATCATCTCCCTGATTATCTCAATCAATCACCTCCTATGATCACTCACTCATCACACCAATCTAACACACCTAACTGATGAGTCACTAGAACCTTCTAGCACACCTACACTCACACACTTCTTGCATAGGACTCCAAGCCCATAGGCACACACACACACACATCAATTCGCCCCTTCATGGATTAAACGGCACTTTAGATGTGATAGCCAAGGTGGCTTGGGAGACTCTTATTCTACCCACTGCGGAAGGGGGCCTCAATATTATTGATCCAGACTTGCAGTGTAGAGCCCTGCTCTGCAAGATGGTGGTCAGAAGTTTGATGCCTGGTCAAGAGCCTTGAAAGGATTTTTTCTTACGCAGTATACAGACATGCACACCTTCTCAGGGAGGAGATTGGATGGACAGCCCTAGATGGATCTTTACATCAGCCCATCTAAGATCTCCTACTTCCTCTCTCATGGCCACCATTCTGAAAGCTTGGGACAGCTTCAGAAGTACTCTTCGGAGAGTTCCACCTGTAGGAGAACAACAGCTATGGAGGCTGAAATGGAAACGCCATGATGAAGAAGAGATGATGCAAAACAATGAGATTCTATATTCATGTGATGAAGAAGAGCCTTAAGTAGGCAAATACAAAGCAATTGACATCATCGATGAGCTCAATCTAGAGCATCTCCAGATCCATAATTTTATCCACAAACCTCTGAATCATACCTACCAAAAGGAGCCAAGCTCTATCAACTCCAACCATACATCTACCAAACCCAGCTATGATTTGCAATCACCAACAAACCCCCCCTCAAACCAAAGATGGGGTAGTCCAAATGTTGATTTGTACCAAGTGACAATCCTGACAAAACATGAGTACTCGGCATAAAGGAGTCTCATCTGAAAGTCAAAGACAAAGTCCTCGAAGAATGAAGATCGCAAATCGAAGTATCCCTCACAGCAAAAGAGAGATGACTCCCCAAGAAGATCTTCAACTCAAATCGACAAACCAACCAAAAGGATTGCAACCAAATGATACTGTCAAAATGGCAGATTCTCAACAAAACTCAAAACAAATAGTTTCACCACTCAAGTCTGAATCGAAGCCCAAAGGATATGAGTGCTCACAAAAGAGATTTCCCTCACAAACTAAAGAGAGGGGATTCTCACAAGGAGACTCTAACCCAAAACCGACAGTGTCAAAAAGGTATACCAAAACAAAGGTGGAGTGATATGGTTTTACAATCATCTAGGGGAGTTATCCCGGGTAGAGAACCCATCTCGAAACACCTACGAGCATAAATATGGAAGCCCATTGGTTTGTTGCCGATGAACAACTCCCAGTTGGTTTGCTGCCGATGAACAGCTCCCAGTTTCCAAGACTACAAATTGCCCATCCTTGAAAGGAAACCTTAGCCAAAAATCCAAAGAAGAGGTGAATTGAAAATTGACACATGAATCTGCAGGCTGCATCAAAGATTCTTTTGTCGCTTGAGGCAGCCAAAGATTGTTCAAACAGCTAGTCTTTCCTTTGTTACAATTGAAGATACTGAAAATATTATGTTGCCGCCGCAGACCGTTGCCAAGCAAGCAGCCTGAATGGGTGATAGCCACAATTATTGTTTGCAGATGCAATAAAAACCAGTCACTGAAATTGCCGAATCATAGTAGTGTTAGAATTATAGATATAATTCAGCAGTGACCGATGTAATTTAATAAGCTAGTTAGGGGCACTTTTCCCTCTTTAAGAGGTTTTTCCCCCTAACCGCAGTTAGTCCACTAACTATGGTTAGTGACTACTAAGGTTTTGTCACTAGGACAAAACCTTATCTCTCTCTCTTTTAGTTGTACTCTCACACTCTTCTATTGCAACAAAGCTTTCAAGCTTTCAGCTCTCAGCTCACTCTCTTGCTCTCTCTCTCCCCCAAATCTTACATTTGGTATCAGAGCCGGTTCAAGAGCTCTGTGCTCCCTGCTCCCTTCAGCTCCTGCTCTCTGCCTCCAGCTCTAGCCCAACATCTCCCTGCTCCAATCGCTCGCTGTCCGTACTGATCTGTCGTACCTGCGCTGTCTGTACTGATCCTGATCATCCATACCTGTTGCGTCCGTACCTTCCGTACCTGCAGTCTCGTAGTACTGCGCGACCGTAACGGCTGTACAGCTCGTCGCCGTACAGCCCCGTACGTACCTGCGCCGTACGTACCTGCTCCGTAGATCTGCTTGCCCGTACTGTACCTACAATGACGCCCGTACCAGCACCCCTGCATCATTGCCGTACACGCCGTACAGCAAGTCGTCGTACCTGCTTCCGTACATTTTTGTACAGCTGCGTATAAATATTACGTACAGCACGTGGCGATGTACACCTATAGTTAATTTCGAGCATCTACCATACACTTCCATACAAATTGCCGTACAGTTTGAAGGTGGGCTTGGAATTTTACAGCTTTGCAGGACTTTTGAGCAGGGATCTACTTGCAAGGTTCATTTGCAGGCAGATTCATAGGTTTAGCCCAAAATTTTGGGGCTTTCTGCTGAAATTGTGAAATTTGGGGCTTTCTGTGCTTTTGCCCCCTTCCGGTTGCAATTTCAACCTCGAAATTTGGGGCTTTCAATTTTGCAGTACAATTTCTTGCAGAAATTTGGGGATTTTGTGATTAACTGCAATTTCGCAGTGAAATTTGGGGCTTTTGCAGACAGAGCGCAATTCATGCAACATTTGGGGCTTTTGATCAATTTGCCCCTTTCTGGTTGCAATTTCGGGCCTATTTTGGGGCTTTTGTGTTGGGTGAGCAATTTTGGAGATTTCAATTCATACTACCTTTCTTGAAGTGTTTTGCAGCACTTTTGGCAAATTCTGGAGAGTTTTTTATGCTTGGACAGATTTCTGACAGTGCAAGTGCAGAAATCTGAGTTGCATTTACAGCCAATGCTTGGCTGTGTTTTTTGGGAGTTGTGCATTTCATTCCCAGTAAGGGAATTCAGTCTTGTATCTGCTAAAATCTCTTTCTCAGATATGGCCTAGCAAAATCAGAATGATTTCCAGTTCGGTGGTCTTTCACAGGAAGACAAGTTGGATGGTACCAACTACTCCCTCTGGAGTTTTATGGTACGCAATATTCTGATTTCTCGCAATTTATGGGATTATGTGAATGGGGGTGAGATCCGACCAGCAGGTATGGCACCTAATACCCCTCCCCAGCAAGGAGGTGGAAGAGGTCGTGCACATGGTGCAGCTGCAGAGCAAGTTGTTGGTGCAGCTATAGCCACTACTCCAGAGCAGAAGAGATGGGATTCACGGGATGCCTTAGCTTTGTCATGCATCTCTCTTTCAGTGAAAAGATTTATCATTCCGCATATCCGGTCGTGTAAGGCCTCGAAGGCAGCGTGGGATATCTTAGAAAGCATGTATGCAGCCCGGAATGATGCAAGGGTATCTTTCTTGAAAAGAGCAATTATTGAACATAGATGAGATTATTCCTGATTCAGAGATGATTATTACCACTATGAATTCTCTTCCTGAGTCTTATCTCAGCTTTCATACCTCGCTGAACTTATCATTGAGGGGGGGTGCAAATCCTCTCACTTTTCATGAGTTGATAGGACTTCTGCTTCAGGAAGAGCAGACCAGCAAAAACTTGGCTTCACGTGCAGGTGAACAAGCTATGCTCTCAAAGTTCAAGTCAGCGTGGGATATCTTAGAAAGCATGTATACAGCCCGGAATGATGCAAGGGTATCTTTCTTGAAAAGAGAGTTAAGTAATACACATATGGAAGAGGGTGACTCCATGTCAGTCCACCTCACAAAGCTACAGGATCTCAGAGAGCAATTATTGAACATAGATGAGATTATTCCTGATTCAGAGATGATTATTACCACTATGAATTCTCTTCCTGAGTCTTATCTCAGCTTTCATACCTCGCTGAACTTATCATTGAGGGGGGGTGCAAATCCTCTCACTTTTCATGAGTTGATAGGACTTCTGCTTCAGGAAGAGCAGACCAGCAAAAACTTGGCTTCACGTGCAGGTGAACAAGCTATGCTCTCAAAGTTCAAGTCAAAAACAAAGGGACAGGCAAAGACATCAGTAAATCAGCCATCCAGTGGGTCAGGACAGGCTTCACAAAAGGCTAAAAATGATGCAAGTAAGCCCAAGAAGAAGGGTTTTTGTCATTACTGCAAAAAGCAAGGTCATCACATTGCAGAATGCAGGAAAAGGCTTGCAAAAGAGAAGAAAAACAGCTCCGGTATGGCTGTTTCAGATTCAGCTCCTCATGCATCTGACAGTGGGGATGCTGCAGCCAACTTTGTTGGACAGGATTATGCCTTTTTATCTTGCATTTCAGATTCTAGGCTGGCTGCTCCAGATGCTCGGGATAGTACAGCCACTTGTAATGATGATACATATGCCTTTTTGACTTCTAGTTATGACCCCTCTACGGATGCATCAGCTTTCAGTGTCAATGAAACACTGAATACTTGGTATTTTGACAACGGTGCCTCCAAGCATATCACTTCCAGAAAGTGTCTCTTTACTTCCTTGCATCCACCTCCCGTTGGTAAGAAAGTCACTTGTGCCAACAACTCGTCATATTCAGTACATGGCACAGGAGAAGTTGAGCTTATCGCCATTGATGGCTCAGTTTTCAGACTTTCAGATGTCTTGTATGTGCCTGGTATCACCAAGAATCTCCTTTCAGTGTCCACTCTTAACAGGGCTGGATTTCAAGTCATCTTTGAGGATGACAAATGTGCTGTCCGAGACAGGGAAAATGATTATTCCTTGAGATTATCTGGTACTCTGCTACGTGGTGTAAAGCACTCTTATCTAATTTCTACTGCAGATCATGGGAGCAGCACCATGAATAACCTCCCAGCCAAATCTTGCTGAGGCTGACGAGCAGACAGAGATATTCCGTTCGAAATCATACGTGAATAATTTCCTTCTCTTCTCTCTCTAGCCTCAACAAGCCCCAATTCCCTAGATAGATCTAGATGCCACATGTCATCCATATAGGGCCTTCCTAACGCAACATTTCACCCCTCTCTTGGGATGCATTAAATTCTTTGCCCCTAGGCACAACCTTTGCATTAGGCCCTTGGCCTTAGATCTACCTAGTCTGGTGCTATCAGCCCTCACCTAGGACCTTGACATTAATTCCCTCCCAATCATTTACATGAAGCGCAAACAAATATATTACAAAGATAGATCCTTTAAGGGAAATGTCGACTGATTCTTCCGAGGTCATGCTACCTCGGCTAGAGCATAACATTCCTTCCCTCTTCAGACATCAGCGTCCTCGATGATAAAGTCTGGGAACACTCTCCGCAACTGATATACGGATTCCCAGATAGCTTCGGATAGAGGCTGACCATGCCATGCAACCAACACCGTGGGTATCTTCCGATTTCGTATTTGTATTGTTCCTCGGTCCAGGATTCTTGTTGGTTTGCGCCTTGCAATATCCTCTATCTCCTGAAACAAAACCACACCTTCGATTAGTGAGTCACCTGTATGTAAAAATTTCTTTAAGCACGAAACATGAAAAACCGGGTGCACCTTGCACCCTTGTGGTAATTCTAATTTATAGGCTACACTGCCTATTCTCTTTAGAATTAACCACAGCCCACAGTATCGAGGTGATAACTTAGCACACTCTCCTGAAGTCAATGACTTCGAGTGCGAAGGAATTCTGAGCAAAACTTTTTCTCCTTCCTTAAATACTCTTATAGACCAGTTTTCATCCGCATACACCTTGGCTCTATCCATAGCCTGGCGGATATTAGCTCTCGCAAGTGCTAGCATCTCCCGCATCTGAACCACAAAGTTCGCAGCACTAGGCACTTTCTTAGGTACTCCAACTATAGTTGGATTTGCTGGTCTATAACCATAGTTCAGCTCAAATGGACTGAACCCGGTAGAGGAATGTTTTCTATCATTGTAGGCAAACTCCAACAATGGCAACCACTTGTCCCATGTATGTTGCCTCAATGACACATATGCCCTTAGCATATCCTCTAAAGTCTGGTTGACTTTCTCCGTCTGACCATCTGTCTCAGGATGATCCCCACTACTCATTCCCAACTCAGTCCTTAGTGTCTCAAATACCGCTGTCCAAAAATGACCGGTAAATCTTACGTCTCGGTCTGACACTATGGATCTAGGCAATCCATGCAGACGAAATATATGTCTAATGAACAAATCCGCCACTTGCGGGGCACTAACAGACTCTCTAGTCGGAATGAAGTGAGCCATCTTGGTTAGACGATCAACCACCACAAGGATAGAATCATACCCTCCTTGTGTCGTAGGCAGCCCTACAATAAAGTCCATGGAAATGCTCTCCCACTTACTTAGTGGTATTTCCAAGGGCTGTAAAAGTTCGGGTGGCTTCACCCGCTCGGCCTTACTTACCTGACACGAGAAACACCGTGTCACATATTCATGAATATGCTTTTTCATCTTTGGCCAAAAGAAATCTCGCTTCACGAGATCATATGTCTTCTCGACTCCTGGATGTCCCGCACACGGGCTATCACGGCACTGTCGAATGACTCTCTGCCTGAGATCATTCTGACTAGGTACTACAACCTTGCCATTTCTTTTCAGCATACCATCCCTTATGGTATATGTTGCATAAGTTTGGCCTTTTCTGGATGCCAGGTCATCCTTTTCATTTTTCCCGGGTTTTAACACATGAGCCTTAGGCCATAAGCTCTGGACAAACTCGTCCACTTCATACTGTCTGGAGATATTTCTCAAGCATGGACCCTTTGTTGTTCGGTCTGTCCCAGCTGTCCGCTTAGTGCACTCCTATATGCCATAGCCACACATCCCATGCTTCATTACATGGATCATCTCATAGCATCTGACGTGCTTCATGGTTTGGAAATTCAAGGGAGCCTAGACACTCATATTTCCTTAGCTTGAAGGGGATCCACTCAATTGCAGATGTCATTCATGACGATGGGATTCCCCTTTCTTTTCCTGCTCCTCGAACAGACAGACGCGTATATAGACGCGTTTATAGATGGTTTGATAGACGTGCTACATAATATTTTACTGCGAGATTTGGTCTTGGTATGCATTACAGATTCATGTGGCAAACTATTACTGGAATGCTTCAGCCTTTTCAGCCCATTCCGCCTTTGGAGCTTGAGGACCGTCTTCAGGACTAGACACTTTCGTCTCCAAGGTCATCTTGTCACCCTTTGAAGCTATCACATATTATTTTCTTCTCTTTATATAAATTGCTTTTGCCTCCCCCATGGGTTTCTCACAAGGCGAATCAGCTTTGGCGAATGAATCGCATTGGATGTGTTATCTGTCTTACACTTAGATCTTCTCGTGATGTATTTTTCCACGTGTGTGGGTGTGTGTGTACACACACACACACACATGCATGTGCACATGGAATCTGCTTCATCTAGTGGTCACACCCCTACTGAGAATTCTAGTATGGGCATCACTTGGGCTGCAGTGACTGTGAGTCGTACTCTCTTCCCAAAAGATGAAATTGCCATTGCAATACCTAACCCTCATGATTTGGTGACTCCTCGGGGTCTAGCCCTAGACCCTAAGGTGGATATGCAGTCTTGATCTTTTTTCTTCAGTGAAATGGTCTGTACATATCTGTAAATCTGTACATATGCAGGCATAATTAAAATGTTTGACCTACGATGTACAGGGAATTTGTGACTTGCATAAATGGAAGATAGTATGGACATATGTCAAATGATTGCAGCCCGATATAGTGGCCCTTCAAGATCATAATCAGCATTGCTATGCTGATCAGACAGGATATGATATCTTTTATGCGGAAGAAATTTCTTTTTCTCAAGTGGTTTTTCGAGTTAAGCATGAACTTCATCCTGTTGTGGCTTACAATGACCGAGATGGTTGAAGTCTTGTTTTTAAACACCTTCTAAAAGGAGAGGTCTATGAATTTGCTTCAATATATGCCCCGCAATCATAGCACCGCACGGCATCGATTTGGCAGGCTATGCTACAATATCCTTGGAGGTAGAATGCCTTTCTCAAGGGGGACTTTAATAATGCACCTCAGCCAGGAGACAATACCTCTAGTCTTATGCACATGCTTGCTTGGAGAGAGAGAAGTGGATGCAGCTACGTTCTTGCCTTGATCTTGTTGATCCATGGAAAGAGACACGAGCATTGTTTCCTGGCTATACATTTCAGCATAATGCACAGTCCGCATATCGTGCTCGTCTAGATCATTGGTATATGCTTCATGTGTATCAGTATGATGCTTTTTCTTGCCATATGGCGGCTGATTATGTGAGAATGGGAGAGAGAGCAAAGGTGAGAACAAGAGCAGGAGAGTGTGAGAGCTGAAAAATGTAGTTGCTATTAGATGAGTGTTACAACTGAATGGAGTGATAGGTTTTGTCTAAGTGACAAAACCTTATCCTTCACTAACCATAGTTAGTGAACTAATTGTGGTTAGGGGGAAAAACCTCTAAGTGAGGGAAAAGTGCCCCTAACCCTACTTATTACATTACATTGGTCACTGCTAAATTATAGCAATAATTCTAACACCCCCCTGCAGTGCCAATGTCATGTACAAGGAAAAGATCAATCACCAAAAGGAGATAAGTTCAGGGCAGTGCGAAATGCCTCAAACTTTTCACGTGGAAGTGCTTTGGTGAAAATGTCTGCAACATTGTCATGTGTTGACACATAGATCATGCTGATCTCTCCTGCATGCAACTTCTCTCTGACGTAGTGATAATGAACCTCAATGTGCTTCGTGCGAGCATGAAACACAGGATTCTTTGCTACTGCAATAGCACTCTGACTATCAATGAGAATTGGAGCAGGACCCTCCAATGAAAGATGAAGATCAGCAAATAAACGACGCAGCCAAACACATTCAACTGTCGCAGTGAAAGCTGCCCTGTACTCAGCTTCACATGAAGAGGTAGCCACTGTAGATTGTTTCTTGCTCAACCAAGAAATACAAGCTTTGCCCAAAAAGAAACAATTGCCACTTGTGGACTGCCTAGTGTCATAATCTCCAGCCCAATCTGAGTCACTGTAGGCATGCATCTGCAAGTCACCCCCCCCCTGGGAAACATCAAGCCAAAAGACTTGGTACCTTGCAAATAACGGAAGATGCGTTTTACAGCCTGCCAATGCATAGTCTTTGGGCTATGCATATATCTGCTCACCTGAGAAACTGCAAACTGAATATCAGGTCATGTATTGCAAAGATAAATGAGGCATCCAACAGCCTGACTGTAGAGTGTTACATCAAATGATTCACCTGCTTATTGTAAACTTCAGCCCTGGCTCCATGGGAGTAGCTATGGGCTTACAATCCTGCATGTTGAATCTGTCCAAGAGTTTTTGCACATACTTGGATTGAGACATACCGATGCCACTTTGCTCTTGAGTGAACTAGATCCCCAAATAAAAGTGTAGCAGCCCCAAATCTGATATGTCAAAAGTGGTCTGCAATTCAGCTTTAAAATCTGCAATATTATCTTCATTTGACCCTGTGAGCAGTAAGTTATCTACATAAAGAATGATGACTAAAATATCCCCCCCATCCTTCTTGATGTAGAGGGTGCTTTCAGTTGGACTGTTGTGCAGCCCCTTACTTGTCAGAAAGGCATGAATCTTTGCATACCATGCACATGGGGCCTGTTTCAACCCATACAAAGCTTTATTCAGCTTGCGTACCTGAAGTGCATTACCTGAAATTTCAAAGCCTGGAGGTTGTTTGACATAAACCTCTTCCAACAAGTCTCCATTAAGGAAGGCTGTTTTTATGTCCAACTGATGAACATTCCACTGAAAATTTGCAGCCATTGCTATGACTGACCGGATGATTGTCATTCTGGATGTAGGAGCAAAAGTCTCCTCATAGTCTATGCCCTTTTTCTGAGCATATCCTTTTGCGACCAGCCTTGCCTTGTACCTGTCAATGGTGCCATCTGGCTTTCTTTTAACTTTGAAAACCCACCGTGTACCTATGGCATGTTTACCTGGTGGCAAATCGACAACTTCCCATGTCTGATTTTTCTTAATGGACTGCAACTCATTGTGCATGGCATTCATCCAATGCACATTATCCTGTGCCTCTTCAGATGTCTCAGGTTCCTCTTCATCAAGAAGAGTACCTGCATAAGCTGATTCAACTGAAATGCCTTACTACACACCGAGTTCTGCCAGGTAATGGAGCATCAATTTTACTCTCCCTGAGAGTCTGTAACAGCCAATTTGGGACTGTTTTTGCTGCATGTATATCTGCAATTTCTTGCTAAACAACCTCTTCCACGGCTTGTGGAGGTGGTATGACATCCTGTGGCTGAATCGGAGCATGTGGAGGTATCTGAAAATTCTGATTTTCATCAGATATATCAGCACGGGAACCCAAGGCAATGGGTAGTAACCCCTCAAAGACATCACCGGAAGAAGCAAACATATCAAATTCAGCTTGAGTGTGAGCTGAATTTTCTGAAAATATTACATCTCTACTGACAATGATCTTGCGTGTGACAGGATTGTAGAGACGGTACCCCTTGCTTTCTGCACTGTACCCAACAAAAATGCATTTGATTGCCTTATCAGACAATTTATGCCAGAACTTAACAAGCACATGAGCATATGCAAGGCATCCAAAGACACGGAAATGATCCACAGAAGGCTTTCTCCCTTGCCAAACTTCATAGGGAGTCTTGGTCTTCAAAGTTTTTGTGGGTGCCCGATTTAAAACATAATTGGCACACATGAGACCTTCAAGCCAAAATTTGTGAGGCAATTTTTTGCTTTTCAGCATACATCTATCCATCTCCATAAAAGTACGATTTTTTCTCTCAGCTTCCCCATTTTGCTGAGGAGTTAGCCTCACTGTAAGCTGATGTACAATGCCCTTGTCTTTCAAAAAAGCATCAAAATCTGCAGACAAGTACTCCCCTCCTCTATCAGTGCGTAATGTCTATATCTTGAGTCCGGATTCATTCTCAACCATGGCTACAAAGTGTTTGAAGACCATAAACACTTCTGATTTGCGTTTCAGCCCATAAACCCAAGTGTAGTTGGAGTAGTCATCTATAAAGGTGACAAAGTGAAGATGACCACCCAATGATGGAGTCCTCATGGGACCACAAACATCACTATGTATAAGCTGTAATTTTCGAACAGCTTTAACTGATCCATCCTTCTTAAAAGGAGATCTGTGCATTTTACCAAGAATACACCCTTCACAGGCATGTGGAGGAGGTGTTTCAAGAGGAGGCAATGCATCAACCATGGCATGTTTTTGAAGCGTCATCAAGTTGCCATAATGCATGTGTCCATATCTCGCGTGCCATAACTCCGCATTCTGCATAGCCGCAGTAGGAGTGGAAACTGCAAGAGCATGTGCTGGTCTTTTCTCATACATGTCAAGCTGAAAAAGACCACGCAACAAAGTGCCAGACAATCTCAAGGCATAGTCATGCTCTCTATCATGGACTGCACACTTGTCATCTTCAAAAATGACCTGAAATCCAGCTCTGTTAAGAGTGGACACTGAAATTAGATTTTTTGTGATACCAGGCACATACAAGACATCAGAAATTCTGAATGTTGAGCCATCAATGGCTGTAAGTTCAACTTCTCCTGTACCACGGACTGAATAGGAGGAGTTGTTGGCACATGTGACCTTTTTACCAACAGGTGGTGGATGCAGAGATGTGAAGAGACACTTCCTGGAAGTGATATGCTTTGAGGCACCGCTGTCAAAATACCATGTATTATGTGTCTCATTGACACTGAAAGCTGATGCATCCTTGGAAGAATCATAACTGCATGTCAGAAAAGCATAAGTGTCATCATTACAAGTGGCTGTACTATCCCAAGCAGCCAACTGAGAGTCTGAAATGCAAGACAAGAAGGCATAGTCGTGCTCCACAAAGTTGGCTGTAGCTTGCTCATTGTCAGATGCATGAGGAGCTGAATCTGAGACAGCCATATCGGAGCTGTTTTTCTTTTCTTTTGCAAGCCTTTTCTTGCATTCTCCAATGTAGTGACCTGGATTTTTGCAGTAATGACATATTCCCTTCTTCTTGGGCTTACCTGCATCACCCTTAGCCTTTTGAGAAGGCTGTCCTGAACCACTGAAAGGCTGATTTGCTGAAGTCTTTGCCTGTCCCTTTACTTTAGGCTTGAATTTTGAGAGCATGGCATGTTCACCTGCTCGTGAAGCCATGTTTTTCCTGGTCTGCTCTTCCTGCAACAGAAGTCCTATCAACTCCTGAAAAGTGACAGGATTGCACCCCCCCTAAACGACAAATTCAGCGACATATGAAAGCTGAGATAAGACTCAGGAAGAGAATTCAGAGTAGTGGTAATCATCTCTGAATCAGGAATGATCTCATCAATGTTCAGCAACTGCTCTCGTAAATCCTGTAGCTTTGTGAGGTGCACTGCTGACATGGAGTCACCCTCTTCCATATGTGTATGAGACAATTCTCTTTTCAAAAAAGACGCCCTGGCATCATTCCGAGCTGCATACATGCTCTCCAAAATATCCCATGCTGCCTTTGAGGTCTTACACGACCGGATATGTGGAATGATGAATCTTTCCACTGAAAGAGAAATACACGACAAAGCTAAAGCATCACGTGAATCCCATCTCTTTTGCTCTGGAGTGGTAGGTATAACTGCACCAATAACTTGTGCTGCAACTGTACCCTGTGCACGACCTCTGCCTCCTCCTTGTTAGGGAGGGGTATTAGGTGCCACATTTGCTGGCCGGAACTCATCCCCACTTACATAGTCCCACAAATTACGAGAAATCAGAATATTGCATACCATAAAACTCCAGAGGGAGTAGTTGGTACCATCCAGCTTGTCCTCTTGTGAGAGACCACTGAAACCGAAATCATTCTGATTTTGCTGGGCCATGTTTGAGAAAGAAAATACAGCAAATGCAAATTTGAATTCCCTTGTTGGGAATGGAGTGCACAAATCCCAAAAAAACACAGCCAAACACTGGCTAAAAATGCAACTCAAATCTCTGTAATGTCTCTGTTAGAAATCTGCCAGAGCATCCAATCTCTCCCAAAACCTGCCAAAAGCGCTTCAAAGCACTCACGGAAAGGCAGTGTGAACTGAAACCTGCAAAATTGCTCTCCCAACACAAAAGCCCCAATTTGTGGCTTGAAATTGCAACCAGAAAGGGGCAAATGGTCTGAAAGCCCCAAATGTTGCACAAATTGCTCTCTGTCTGCAAAAGCCCCAAATTTCACTGCGAAATTCCAGTGTAATTGCAGAAGCCCCAAATGTTGAGGTGAAAATGAGATGAAATTGGGGCAAATCCAAGAAAAGCCCCAAATTTTACAAAATGCCCAAATCAAATAATATGCTCAAATCTGCCCAAAAAACTGCTCTGCCAAACAATGGCTTCCTGCAAAGTTCCCAAATTGCTCTTCTTCTGTAAGGCAAAAACCTGCAAAGTAATCCTGCAAGAAAATCCTGCAAGGAAAACCTGCACAAAGTGCACACACCTACGAAGGGTACAACACCAACGAAAGATTCAAGGGCCCAACTGTACGGACGACTGATGCCCAACAGTACAGATTTGTACGGAAGATGCTTGAATGGACTGCTGCTGTACGGACGTACGGAGACACATGTTGTACGGCGCCACACATGCGGGTACGATGCAAAGGTACGACGGAACTGTACGGCTAACCGTACAGTTTGGCGACGAGTTGTACGGCTCTGCTGTACGACGGCGATGGTGATGTGTACGGCGTTGTAGTTGCAGTACAGGTTGTACGGCGTCTGCTGCAGGTACGGCGACGATGACGATGGGATAGTACGGAAGGTAACTCATGTACAGTATGGAACTGTACGGAATCAGTCCGTACAGATTGTACGGACTGCCTGTACGGACGATACGGCGAGCTGGCACGGGAGCTGTATGGCAGTCTGGTGGAGCAAGGAGCTTGCGGGCTGGAGCTGGAGGACGAGAAGAAGGGAGCAGGGAGCAGGATCAACCTACTCTGATACCAAATGTGAGAATGGGAGAGAGCAAAGGTGAGAACAAGAGCAAGAGAGTGTGAGAGCTGAAAAACGTAGTTGCTATTAGATGAGTGTTACAACTGAATGGAGTGATAGGTTTTGTCTAGGTGACAAAACCTTATCCTTCACTAACCATAGTTAGTGAACTAACTGTGGTTAGGGGGAAAAACCTCTAAGTGAGGGTAAAGTGCCCCTAACCTACTTATTACATTACATTGGTCACTGCTAAATTATAGCAATAATTCTAACAGATTATGCTTCCCACATTCAGATCATGCTCCACTTTGGTTACAACTGTCCTTTAGTGACATACAGAACAACAGATTGCCTGATAAAAGGCTTCTTCATATAAATAATAGTTAGTTACAGCATCAGGCTTTCCAAGATATGGTGCATGTTGCTCTTGATCCATTACGGACACATCATCGCATGGATGCTGATTATGCATGGATTTCTTTGTTACCTGCATGCAACATGTGATCCGTGACTATGGCAAGAGTTATATGCATTCCTTAAAGAGAGGATGTGATTAAGGCTAACAATGCATGTCAAGCCTTGACTGAACTCAGCCAGCTTAAGGGTTTATCGTTTGCTGAGGCTACTTCTCTATGTCGGGCTAGACATTTTGCAATGCAATGATCGAAGGAAAGTTGAGAAGTGAGAAACTAGGGCCTTCTCTGACAAAGGCTGATCTTCCAAGGAATTTTTTATAAGCTTGTGTTGTAAGAGGCAATGTGACAATATCTACCGGTTAAAAATGTGGACTGGAGCACAACTTGATCGAGCATGTGTTACTCACTTTTCTCATCGGTCTGAGCATGTTGTTTCCTCCTCATATGCTGTGAGGACTGCACAGCAAGAACTTCTTTAACATGTTTGTCCAATTCTATCTTCTTGACAGGCCATGCAGATTGAAGCTTCTTTCGCGGAGAGAGAGTTGGCGATGCCATCAAATCATGTGGCTGAAAAGCTCCTGGTTGGGATGATCTTTTAGAGGAATTCTTTCTGCAATATTGGAATGCCATTTTACCCTACTACTATATATGGTTAATCATGCGTGGGAAACTCAGGATATGCCAGCCACTTGGAAGAAGGGCTTAATCAAAAACAGTTATGTGAGACGTTCGCTGATTGGAGGCCCATCATGCTCATGCATGTCATCTATAAGTTGGTTGTGAAGACGATCGTGAATCGTTTAAGGGTTATTTGCATGAGGGTCTACATCCTGCCCAACATGGATTCATTCCCTGCAAACATATTACTGATAATATTGCAAATGCTTATATGGGGATTGAATATGCTAAGTACACGGAGCGAGACGTCCTTTTAATGCAAATGGATATTGCTAAAACCTTTGATACGGTACAATGGGACTTCATCTCACAAACTATGCAATCTCTAGGATTTAGGGATTTTTATTTTTTTATTGTTTTTGCAAAGAAAAGAACCTTCTATTAATGCTTGAAAGACTTCTTACAAAACAGCAGCCCTAAAGGCGCTGAGTATGGAAAAAACCGGAAAAGGCTGAATTAAGCGCGCCTTGCGACAATCACCCTAGAGCCTAGGATCCCACGCTCCCAGGTGGAGCGGAGGGTGTAGATGATATACTGCCAGATGGCGACCAAGGTAGCCGAGGGTGGAACCGGATGCTCACCCATCTCCAAAGTGCAGCGAGCAACCCAAATGTTCCATGCAGTGATACTGGCTACTACCTCCCAATAAGCTGTCCTCCAGAGAAGGGGGAGGAACCAGGCTATTCAGAGGGACCGCCTCATGGAGCTCTATCCTCTGAATGCTCTGACCCTATATCCGGTAAGCTGGGGAGATCTCATCAATCTGGAACATGTGTCCTCCCTACGTCAACCAGGCCACCATCCCCCATGTGTAGTCCTTCCGAAGGCTCTGCATACGGGTCATAATCCTGAGGGCTCCCATCCAAATCCTGGTTGCGAATCTCTAGTATAATCATCAATAAAAATGAAAAATAATTTGCTACTACCTAGTGATGGCATATTGGTCATGCACCCTGCAATATCACTATGCATAAGCTCCAATGGTCTTCTTGTCTCTTGTGGCTTGAGCCTTGGGAAAAGATTCTCTGTGTTGTTTCCCATAGAGGAGTCCTTCATACAAACCTCCCTCTTTTGTGGATGGTAGTCCATTGGCCATGTTCTTGCATTCAAGCATCTACATCGATATTAAGTGAATATGTACATACCTTTGGTGCCAAATTTGAGAGTTTATATGTGCAATCATGCATGTTTCTGTCTAGGGACTGTGATCATCAACTTATAAAAAAAATCATCTCTCAATCCATGTCTAATGACCTCTTTTGAGTGAATAAGAGCACCTTCTTGCCATTAAATTCCAGAAAACCAACAGAGCAACAATGACACTGTCCCTCCACCCGCATTTGCTCCAACCATGGGCCGATGGGCAAGCGTCTGCCGTGCGCGGCCAGCCAGAAGAAGTAGGAGATCTTGCTCGGCCACAAACTGGATCATAACCACGTCCAAAAGAGGACCAGGGCAATCTACTACTCTACTGTAATATCAATACCCACCTGACATCCGAGGTATCTTGTTGTCTAGCCCCACAATATCCACATCAGAAGCCAAAGTCGCCCCCTCACTCTTGAATCTCATGTGTCTCCTCAGAGCCTGTGAAGAAACCTATTGTCCAGATGATCCGCGCACCCGAGGCCTCACAGTAGATAGCCAGGGCTCCCTTGACTCTCTCCAAACTCACTGTGGCGCCCTCTACGTACAAGGCCGTGTCATCTGCGAGCTCAGAGTCTAGCAGCTCCTCCTGCCTGATTGGCAGCCTCAACCCTATGAGGCCCGCCACCTATGATCTCAAGTAGTAGCCCAAAGCCTCTGCCACAAACAAGAAGAGGAAGGGAGCGAGGGAGCAGCCCTAGCGGACCGAGCGAAAGAGAGGAAAGGCGTCGCCCGTGTGTCCACCGATAAGCATCTGACTAGAGCTCCCCACATAAAGCGCGGAAACTCCTTTGATCCATCTGTCTGAGAAACCCAATCTCCACATAGTACCCTCCAAGAAAGACCACTCCACCCCCGTCGTAGGCCTTCTCAAAATCCAAGAGGACGGCCAACCGCTGTGACTCCTCCCTGGACCAATCCACTGCCTCCTAGAACGTGAAGATGTTGTTCAGGATGCTGCGCTCCTAAACGAACCCGATCTGTGTGTCGTGGATGATGTCAATAAGATGGGGCCATAACCGAAGACCTTAGTGAGGATCGTGTATGTAGTATCAAGCAAAGTGATCGGTCAGGTCTAAAATCTCTTGCGGAGCGATGTGCATGATGCCCTACGGATCCCGTAGACACTACAACTGCGTGCATGTCGATCGGGGCCTAGTGATCTGAAAGAACTGCTTTGTCATCCTATCCCCCTACTGTATCCATCGGGCTTGGGAGGAGTGATAGGAGAATTCATCCCGCGAATCTCCATGTCCTGAAGCTCAAGGCGCACACTCTCAAACCTACCACGAAGCCACTGGGATCCTAGGTCCTGCTCCATGAGTCTCTCAATGGAGGCGACGTCTCTCCGCAATGCCCGCTCGTGCTTCTGAAGAGCCCTCCTTTGCCTAAGGGCATGAGCCTGCAACTCCTCACTGCTCCTTTGGATTGCGTCAGCCACCCACGAAGCCCAGCCCTCGCAAGGTGCCGTCTCTAACTACTACCAAATCTCTGCCATGACCTGAAGAATCTCCACGTCCTGCATGAGGTCCTCTGGAATGCGGACCCCCTTTTGGGGAAGACCTCCGCGGGGCTGTCCTAAGTGGAGTACTCTTGGAGAGTGGTATGACATCGTGGTGCCTACCTGGTAGAGCCGCGTCTGTGCAGTGCCCAGTCCCTAACATAGAAGCAGTCTAGCCTCTCAAGCAGCCCATCATGTCTACTCTGTCCGAAAGAGAAGAGGAGGTTGTCAGGTATCCTGCTGAACTCTAGCTCTCGCCACGGGTCTTTGCCACTGATCATGAAGATGAACTGTTCCCAGATGCTCCGCCCCGCTGCTGGCATCTCAAAGTAGGAGGCACCGCCCTACTTGTCCTCCCCAAACTCTAGGTTGTTGAGGTCCCCTCCAACAATCCAGGAGTCTACATCCAGAAGACACTCTGTCAGCCTCCTCCAAAAGGCCGGAAGGTGCTATCTGTACGCTAGGACATACACGTTCAGGATCCCAATCCTAGACTCTCCCATCCAAATTGCTCGTCCTGGGATAAGCTCACCCTGATCATAAACCTCTGGAGCCACTGTCTATGAGACTGATATGCAAACCCCTCTGCTCCATCCTACTGCAGGGGACCACACCTCCGGGCCTCTCCCCGAGAGGAGGTGGTGTCGCCGCCTTATGTTTGATGCTAAGAACATATGCTCGTGAATCAAAAGGATGTCCACTGCCCGCCCTATCACTGCCCTCTGTAGCTCTTGTCGAAGGATCAAGTACTGTGGTTGACTACGAGCACGGTTATGGAGCCCGTGCATGTTCCAACTCACTAAGGTCCAGCTCATGAGGACGGGGAGTGGGTGCCTGATCTAGAAAGACTGCCTTATGTGACTTTGCCGGGGGTTTGGAGGACGAGTAGTCTGTGTCTATACGTCGACGTACTAGGGTGGACACCGGCTCAATGCCAATCTTCCGTGCCCACTTCATCATGAAGGAGACTTCCACCCCGAACAACTCCACACACTTTGGAAGTGGCCAGTAGTATGCATGATCAACCTTTGCCTCAAGCGGCAATCTGATAACTCCTACCGCCAAACCACACGTCAGCTTCTCTCACGTGAAGCACAGATGAAAGTTCACCTCAGCACCATGGGCGTGCCAAAGGTCCAGTCCATCCACTCGTCCATCATGCGTGAAATCTGATCTCCCATCATAGCATCAAACACCACTGGAAACCACTTCTTCAACCCTATGGAGGCGAACTCTACGGGAAAGAAATCCATTTGTATAATATTACAAGAAACTTTCCTTGCCTTCTTCAACCCTATGGGGCGGAGGAGGAGGCAAGGAAAGTTTCTTGTAATATTATACAAATGGATTTCTTTCCCAAAAAAAGTGTGTGTGTGCACACGTGCGAGTGAGCAGGCATGGATGTGGGTGTGTGCAACAATCTGAAACTGGAGGATGTTGTCTTTGATCCTCCTCCACTTTGAATCTTGTAGCTTTTTACTTGGCTGCCTCATGACTTTTACTCTGAGGCTTTACTTGTAAATTTTTACTCTATACTTATTGGTGGGTTTTTACCCCTTTTTGGGGTTTCCCACACAGAAATATAAGATTTCACAAAAAAAAAAGTGTGTGAGCGATGGCAAGCTCAGCCCCTCCCTCACCTGTCCTTGTACCTTGCCCACAGCCTGCTACTACTACTACACCTGCATCCGTACCCCATTTTTCAGCCCCTGTACATCTTCCGTCTGCACTTGCCCCTGCGCAAGCCGTACCTGCTGTACAGTCGTCTGTACAGCCTCCCCCCTCCGTACATGTTCCTTTATCCGTTCTTTTTCCTTCTTCTGTACCTGCTCCCATGTTCGTACAGCCAGATTCCGTACCAAATTCGTCTTCCCCTCTGTCTCTGCAGCCTTTTGCTCTTCTCACGCCGAGTCTTGTACAGTGTCTCTTCCTCCCCTCTTCTTGTTACTCCAACAGATGGCTCTTTCGTTTTCTTTGCTTCAGCCCCCCCTTCTGCCTCTGCTCCTCCTGCATGTGTCTTCTTTCGGCGGAAGCGTGGTGATTTGCCTCCTTCCACTTTGGTTAAATCAGCAAAGTTGGATATCGCGGATGGTCCTTTGTCTTCCCTTCAACTGGACCTTCTTCGCCATATGTGTTTTGCTTTTGTCACAAATGTTCCTTCATCAGGTTCACATCTTGTTTGTTCTTTGGACTCTGCCCTTCTGGTTTCCGGTCTTCGACAGGCTCAGCAATTTGGGGTCTGTCTCTACTTTATGGGCAGGGTTTTATCTGCAACTCAACTTCGTCGTTGGGCTGAAGTTGCACTGGGTCAGGATTGCCTTTCCTCCTTTGTCTTTCTAAGCAAAGATTTTTATTATGCCCACTGCTCTTCGACTGATGTGGTGGAGCGACTTGTCAGTCATGCTAGTATTCATGGGGCTAGTTTCTTTGCTTATGTGATGCCCAAGGATCCACTATTTGATCCGTCTGCCTCTCTTCTAACTCACTGTCCGGTCTGGATTACCCTCAAAGCATTGCCTCTACCTCTTCTTCAGCATCTTCCTACTCTTGCAGCTTTTTTGGGGAGGCCTCTACATGTTCCAAGACAGGATGCTGTGTTTAATCCTCCTCCTGCTTGATATGTAACTTTTTACTTGGCTGCCTCATGACTTATGCTCTGAGGCTTTACTTGTAAAAAATTTTCTTGTACTTATTTGGTGGGTTTTACCTCTTTTTGAGGTTTCCCACACAGAAATATAAGATTTCACTTAGAAAAGTGGGTGTGTGCATGTGTGGTTGTGTGGTTGTGTGGGTGTGTGAAGGTGAGTATTACCCCCCCCCCCCTCCCCTCCCGCCCCCCCAAAAAAAAGTGTGTGAAGGTGACTTAAATATTTCTAAGTGATAAAACTCACCAAAGATGTATAAGAAGAATAAATTGCTTGACAAATGGTTCCTGCACAGGGGGCGATTGGGAGCGCACACGACTGAATAAGCAAGTTGAAAAATGAAATTCTTTAAAGAGAAGATGCTTCTTATCACAAGCACTCATAATCATAAAACAATCAAACACTTTAAACTCCCAACAATACAATAGCTCTCAACGCGTAGAGGGTTCTCCATCACTGCATCCTCCAATCATAGCAACACATTTACATTACTGAAAGAACCTTTTTATTTTAATAGAAGCATTGGATAGAGCTTGCAACAAGTTGGCCTGACAGTAAAAGTGCTTGGGCATAGCAAGTCAAACTATGCCATCAAACTACTCTGCTAATCTCATTCCCAGCCGCAAAGACAACATGGAAGTAGAGAAGACGTGAGGTCTTACCAATTCAAGTGACAAAAAATAGCTGTGAAGAATTGATACCAGCGGGGCCAGCCATGATACAGATACAGAACTTTTATAGTGTCCAGCTGCAGCCAACCAGATTACACCTAAGGTCTTTATTTTGTGATACTTTTGAAGTGTAAACCAAAAAAGGTTCTCAACAAGAGGATGCAAGGTTAGAGTACCCTTAACACGTGATCAGCAACAAAAATGCCTATGTTCAAAAGCAGCAACCAGTATATTGAATGGACAGGCTTGTGGCCCCGTCCAGAATAATCTGAGTTTTCAAGTTCCAACTGTGATGTTATACCTGGGAGACCAAAAACCATTACAAATTTACAATAAAAATCAGGACAGTGTGCATGTTGAAAACAATAAACTTCTTACTTACAGCATCAAGAGAACACTCCTAAGGATGATTTCAGGTGTAATACCAACTTTAGATCAGCTAAACAGCTATCTATTCGTGATACAGCGTGTCAGCACATCTTACGACCTTGATTTTAAGAAATCTAAAGCTTAATCAAAATGACCGCTCTATGTTGATCAAGGCCACCTTGGTTAGTGGTGAGATTAATGTAGAGTATGTCACAAAATTGTATTTATCCCAAGAAATCAAGAGAAATACTTTAATTTCGTGACAAGAGGGCTGACCTTTGTCTCAATTAGAGAGAGTCTTTATTTACATATTTTGTTATTACTTCCATGCTTGGTGGGGATGCCCACAGAGGACTGGGACTAGTCAAGAGCATAAGAATGCATGCATTGGCTGACCATTCATGCGTGAAATGTGTTGGAACTGTTTTATTTGTGGTAGGGGACTAGAGATGTTAACTGATTTCTCTGTCCTAGGCTCTACTGCAAATCACGGGAGTAGCACCTTTCTTTTCCACCCAGCCGAACTGCCAAAGCTTCAAGCATGAGAGAGAGAGCTATATCAAAATCACGTAAATCCACAATTCTTCCATTCTCTCACAAGCCTTGACAGACCCCAATTCCCTAGATAGATCTAGATGCCACATGTCATCCATATAGGGCCTTTCTAATGCAACATTTCACCCCTCTCTTGGGATGCATTTAATTCCTTGCCCCTAGGCACATTCTTTGCACTAGGCCCCTGGTCTCAGATCTATCTAGTCTGGTGCTATCAGCCCTCACCTAGGACCTTGACATTAATCCCTCCCGATCATTTACATAAAGCGCAAACACATATATTACAAAGATAGATCCTATAAGGGAAATGTCGACTGATTCTTCCGAGGTCATGCTACCTCGGCTAGAGCGTAACATTCCTTCCCTCTTCAGAAATCAGCGTCCTCGATGATAAAGTCTGGAAATACTCTCCGCAACTGATATACGGATTCCCAGGTAGCTTCGGATAGAGGCTGACCATGCCATGCAACCAACACCATGGGTATCTTCCGATTTCGTATTTGCATTGTTCCTCGGTCCAGGATTCTTGTTGGTTTGCGCCTTGCAATATCCTCTATCTCCTGAAACAAAACCACACCTTCGATTAGTGAGTCACCAGTATGTAAAAATTTCTTTAAACGTGAAACATGAAAAACCGGGTGCACCTTACACCCCTGTGGCAATTCTAATTTATAGGCTACACTGCCTATTCTTTTCAGAATTAACCACGGCCCTCTCAAATACCGCTGTCCAAAAATGACCGGTAAACCTGACATCTCTGTCTGACACTATGGATCTAGGCAATCCATGCAGACGAAATATATGTCTAATAAACAAATCCGCCACTTGCGGGGCACTAACAGACTCTCTAGTCGGAATGAAGTGAGCCATCTTGGTTAGACGATCAACCACCACAAGGATAGAATTATACCCTCCTTGTGTTGCAGGTAACCCTACAATAAAGTCCATGGAAATGCTCTCCCACTTACTTAGTGGTATTTCCAAGGGCTGTAAAAGTCCGGGTGGCTTCACCCGCTCGGCCTTACTTACCTGACACGAGAAACACCGTGTCACATATTCATGAATATGCTTTTTCATCTTTGGCAAAAAAAAATCTCGCTTCACGAGATCATATGTCTTCTCGACCCCTGGATGTCCCGCACACGGGCTATCATGGCATTGTCGAATGACTCTCTGCCTGAGATCATTCTGACCAGGTACTACAACCTTGCCATTTCTAACTAGCATACCATCCCTTATGGTATATCTTGCATAAGTTTGGCCTTTTCTGGATGCCAGGTCATCCTTTTCACTTTCCCCGGGTTTTAACACATGAGCTTTAGGCCATAAGCTCTGGACAAACTCGTCCACCTTCTGAGTTTCTCTGATCTCGGTCATTAGAGCACTCTCTAATACCGTGAAACTCAGGTTGTGCATAATGCGAGATAACGCATCAGCTACCTTATTGTCTTTTCCTCTTCGGTACCGAATCGTTAGATTAAACTCCTGCATGAGCTCTGCCCACCTAGCTTGGCGGCCCCTCAAGTCAGGCTGTTTACAAAAATGTTTCAGAGTATCATGATCTACATCCACATAAAACTCCGAACCATACAGATAATGCCTCCATGTTTTCAAAGCATGGATAACAGCATACAACTCCAATTCATGAGTTGGCCAATTCCTTTGAGAGGGAGAAAGCTTCTTGCTTTCAAAGGCTACTGGCCTTCCCTCTTGAAGGAGGACTGCTCCTACCGCAATGCCACTTGCATCGGTTTCTAGGAACAACGGTTTCTGGGGATCAACTATTTTTAACACCGGTCCTGAGACCACAGCTTGTTTTATGGTGTTAAAACTTTCCTGTTGATTCTGCCCCCAAACAAAAGGTACTTTATCTGAGGTCAGATCAGTCAATGGCGATACTATTCCGGAATATCCTTTGATATGCCTTCTATAAAACTGGACAAATCCCAAGAATGATCGCAACGCGGTCAGACTCTGAGGGATTGGCCAAGTCAGTATCGCAGCCACTTTCTTCGGATCCATTTCTACCCCCTGTGGAGTAATTATGAATCCTAAGTACTCATGCCTAACCATACACAGTATAGTTTTCTTTTTATTCACATAAAGACTGGCTTTCCTCAAAGTACTGAACACTATCCTTAAGTGTTCACAATGCTCAGTAACACTTTTACTGAATATCAAGATATCGTCAATAAAATGTACTACGAACTTTCCGATATACGGACGTAGTAAATCATTCATAAGCATGACGAAGGTCGCTGGAGCATTGGTAAGTCCGAAGGGCATTACCAAAAACTCATAATGACCAAACCTGCTTCTAAAAGCGGTTTTATGCACATCCTCGGCTCTAATCCGGATCTGATGATAGCCGCACTTAAGATCTATCTTGCTGAAAATCACGGCTCCATGTAATGCATCTAGCAAATCATCAATCCGAGCCATCGGATACCTGTGCTTAACAGTGATATTATTTAATGCTCTGTAATCTATACAGAGGCGAAACGTATCATCCTTTTTCCTCTTTAATATCACTGGTGAAGCAAAAGGTGAAAAACTTGGTTGAATCTGCCCCAACTTGAGGTATTCTTCCAGTTGCCTACGCACCTCCGCTTCTTCAGTAAAGCTCATTCTATAGGGAGGTCTATTTACAGGTTCTGCCCCCGGGATCAGTTCAATCTTATGCTGAACATTCCGCTCTGGAGGTAACCCATAAGGTAGTTCATCCCTAAAGCATTCAGAGAACTCTGTTATAAGATTAGCCAGCTTGGCCATCTCACCACTTTGCGTAACATCAGTGCTAGCCGAAGACTCCTCCACCGGCTCTACCGATGCGGTGCAAAGGTACAAAAACTCTACTTGAGCCTTTCTGATTTCCATCACGGAAACCAACGGTCCCTGAGGTATATCTTTTTCACCTCGCAAGACATAAAGCACATCATTCATCTTGAATTGATATACGTGCTTTTTCCAATCAATGGCTGGATTCTTACTAGAATGCCACGCCATTCCCAGGGCTATATCCGCATGAGCAAGCTTGGTTATTTCAAAATCAAGCTTCTCAGTATAGTCCTGAATCTGAAGCTCCAACTGGGTAACCCTTTGGTCCCATACTTCAGTTGAACTTCCATCAGCCATCCTGACTGTATACGCATAGTCAGATGGACTTGTCTTTAATTTCAGCCTCTTCACGAGCTTGGAGTTAATCACATTGTGAGTTGACGCTGAGTCAAACAACACAATGACATCATGACTGGCCACTTGCCCTTTCATTTTGATTAACTCCGTATCATTGAAGGCTGTATACCCCGTTGCTGCGGGCTTAGATAGGATGTTATCAGGTGCACTCGTCACTAACTTAGTAACAGACACACAGAACAAACAAGGTACTAACCTCTGAGAAGATCCCGCTAGCTGAATCTGCATCTCTTCTGCTCTGGGACTTCCCTGCATCTCCACGTCGCACTCTGAGATCACCATCTCAGCCATCCGACGATCTTTATTACGTGGACAATCTCTCCACTGATGAGGTTGAAGGCAACCAAAGCATAAGCCTTCTCTCCTCGCTTTTTCCCTTTGTTCCGGGTTCAAGGGAGACTTAGACCAAGCCCGGGCTGCCATTGGAGTTACTTTTCTCTTCACTCCAATGGTGGTACTTGGTTTAGGAGTTTCAGCCGGTCTCGCCTGCTTGGCTTGACCACTCGGCTGCGAACCACTCCCTCTACTAGCCCACTTCTTCTTAAACCCAGATTTCTTCGGATACCCATACTGGGTTCCGACCTGTGCAAACCCACTTGGCTTGCTGCCCTTGGCATCTTCGTAGTTCAGGGCTATAGCTATTGCATCATCTAGCGTGTTCGCGTACTTAGCCCGAACTTCCATTTTTATTCGGTCATTCAATCCAAATATGAAATCTTTCACTTGGATTGATTGAGGCAGGGGTTCGTCAACCTTCATTACACTCTCTCGAAACTTATCAGTGTATTCTGCCACTGATAAATTTCTCTGACGAAGGTTCCTATATTGATCCCAAGCTCGGGATGCCTCGTCAGGAGGTAAGAAGTGTTTCCTGAACTCTCTTTTAAACCCCTCCCAGGTAGTGGATGCTATGCCATCTTTTTGTTGCTTAATCCACCACCGATCCGCTGCCTCACTAAACATATGGGTGGCCTCGCGGATCTTTTTGATGTCATTTCTGATCTCACAAATGGCGAACGCCTCGTCCCATTTGTGTAACCATGTCTCAATGACATCGGAGCTACGGTCGTTCATCCGACCAGAATACTTTTCCGGTCTGTAATTTGCAATATTTGGCACTTTAGCCTTCCTAGGCTCGACCGTATGGACACTAGACTCCGGTTCCATTGGAGCCTTTCCCTTCTCCTCTCGAGAAGGTCTGGCAGACATACTCTGTAGCACTCTCCTAAGTTCGGACTGCCCTGCATTGGCTTGTAATTGCTGCGCTAACAACTGTTGCAAGGCATCCTCCAACAATGCAATCCTGCCAGATAAAGTGTGAGCTACTGGGCGCGATCCCTGCTGGGTCGGCCGGACTCCTGATTCACCAGGGTCCCTCCTGGAAGCTCCTTCTTCTGCTTCCATTTAGTTCAGTAGGTGTTTTGGTTTGGGGCTTTTTTTTTTTTTTTTTTTTTTTTTAAATAATAAATAAAACACCCCTAGAACACTGTAATCACAAGCTGACACAATTCAGGGTACTGACACTCCGAACACAATTCCCTATACTAGGGAACTCCTGCAATCTGACATGCACACTAATTACGTATTTGACACAGGCATATATATTCAATCCCGCCTTTCCCTATACTAGGGAAACTACTGCATTTTACTCTGACTGAAGCCCACAGGCATATCCTCAAGCATAATCTGTCCTTACTACAGCATTAAAGCCTCATACAGGCTGATTATTCACGAGGTCCTATCTACAAAAAAATATAGCCTCACCAGACTAAATCAAGGAGGGGAAAAAAACAACATGAAACTAATGGGGTTTGAAGAGAGCTTCCTGGTCATCCACGAACAGCCACACCCTTTTTTTTGTTCCAAGCAGTTCGAGTCTCCAATTCCTGCAACCTCCACGCTCTGTCTGCCTGCGAATAAAAAGCCTTCTTTGGTGTCGCGTATCCTCCAGATTGTGCTGTCCACGCCAACCTATGGACTGTCGACGAATATATCGCCCAGCCCACGGACCATCTGCGTCGAATCACCGCAGCACGTCAAAACCTTCCACGTGAGCGCCGCTCCTCACGGATCTCGTCGGCAGTCTTCTCGTCGTCACCCTCGGGTGATTCGCCACCAGCGCTCCCAAACCACCAATCCGTGCACCGACAGTTCTGGCCACTCCCCCGGACGACGTGCACACAGGTCCTTCACGAGCTCACGCGACCCTTCACGTGAATCCCTACCCACGCGACGGCCAACACTAATCCTTGAGCAATTGTCGAACATCCCGCTTGTGAGCTCTTACAAGCGCCATCAACCCGTCACTGCTCGTCGACCAGCCAGCCTTCAATTTCGCCGCTCACGGGCCGCTGCATCAATCGGTGTCTCCCTTAGGACTTTCCGCTGACCAGCGTCAATTCATTCTCTCCTTCCCAACCTTGGGCTCTGATACCAAATGTTAACTGATTTCTCTGTCCTAGGCTCTACTGCAAATCACGGGAGTAGCACCTTTCTTTTCCACCCAGCCGAACTGCCAAAGAGAGCTATATCAAAATCACGTAAATCCACAATTCTTCCATTCTCTCACAAGCCTTGACAGACCCCAATTCCCTAGATAGATCTAGATGCCACATGTCATCCATATAGGGCCTTTCTAATGCAACATTTCACCCCTCTCTTGGGATGCATTTAATTCCTTGCCCCTAGGCACATTCTTTGCACTAGGCCCCTGGTCTCAGATCTATCTAGTCTGGTGCTATCAGCCCTCACCTAGGACCTTGACATTAATCCCTCCCGATCATTTACATAAAGCGCAAACACATATATTACAAAGATAGATCCTATAAGGGAAATGTCGACTGATTCTTCCGAGGTCATGCTACCTCGGCTAGAGCGTAACAAGAGACTACTAAATTCACCCACCTTTTAAGGGGGAAAGCACATTTAAATGGAGCAACGAGCCTAAAGGAAGGACCCACATGCGTACAATGGATGTTAGAAGGTCACTGCCCCACCTATGAGCCCCCGATTTGAGGGGACAAGGGGGCAGGAGACCATAGGGGGTAGGGGAAGGTGAAAAGGCAGAAGACCTACCTGGCAGGGAACCCACGCTGCAGCATGAAGATGGCGCGGCATTCTAGGCACTCTTGGACCTGCACATGGGCGGAGTTGGCAGCTGCAACAGCAGCCCATAAAGCAGGGCTTATGGGCCCTTAAATAGGGCTGGCCTAAGCCGGCCTGACCAGCCAGCAAAGGCCAACCAATCAGATCAGTTGGTGGGCTGGCAGGTCGGTGCCTTGGGCAGGGAGCCGACTCCCTGGTCGGCCAGATTGAGAGGGCCTAGCCCCTCCTATAAAAAAGCCACCCCTTCTCCCCTCATTCCTCATCAGCTGCACTTAGAGCCTTGCACACAGGCAAGTGCACAAGGAGAGGAAGAGGCTCAGCATCATTGACAGCACTCGGGCTGCTTGTACACACTCACCCTTGAGTTTTTTGTTGCCCACAATTGTGGAGGAATATATCTGAGTTTTGTCCTATCTCTCTTTCAGTTTTTCTGAGTGTTGTATGAGCTAGATAGGAAGTGAGGTGTGAGTAATTCTATCCTCTATTTCCAACATGGTATCAGAGCTAGGTTCACAGCTCTAGATCGGAGTACCTCTGCTAGAAGGCGACTCCAATCGACACTTAGGTTTGCTGCATGGTCAAGTTCTCCGCTGTAAATTCAGTTTACTGTTCTTTATTACAGCAAGGATGGAGGACAAAGATTCTACTGTTGCCTCTTCAGCCCCTTCTCTTCCGTCCTCCTCCTCCAGATTCCTCTCATTTACAATCCCGTACTTCGGAGAGTCAGGGAAACTAGACGGATTGAACTATCGGATCTGGAAAATGAAGATCCGGAGCCATCTTGTGGCCCGGAGGTTGTGGAAGCTAACGATGGGGGTGGAGGCAAAACCAGAAGACTTGTTGGACAACAAGGGGAAGATTCTCATTCTAGTGGATGGTGAAGAGCTTGAGAATTGGGAAGAGAGAGACGCCCACTCCCTAGCATTAATCATGGGGACCACGGCGGACTTTGTTCTTCCACACATCCAGATAGCCGAGACATCTGTAGAGGCGTGGGATATCCTGAAAGATTTGTATGAAACGGACAATACATCTCGGATTCTGATGCTCCAACACCAACTGTACAATCTGGACATGACTGAGGCAGACAATGTTCATGACCATCTTATAAAAGTCAAGATGGTGAGGGACCAACTCGCGGCAGTTGGTCAGAAGGTAGATTCAAGTCAACTAGCACTGTTGATCTTACACAAGCTACATAGAAGCTTTAAGAGTTTCGTGACTATGGTCACTGCAAGACAAAGGACCAAGCCTCTCACATTCGGGGAGCTTGGGCCTTTACTATTGCAGGAAGAGGCTCGGGAAGAGCTGTTTACGCAATCGAAAAAGAAGACTCTCGTAGCGAGGAACAAGCCCGGCAAGGGTAAGTTCAAAGACTCCAAGAACAAAAACAAGACCGAGGATGCAGAGAAAAAGAGGCAAATGAAGTGCTTCTACTGCGAGAAGCTTGGTCATTCCGCTAGCGTCACGACCGGCACCCTCTTCATCATCACTGAGTACTGCTCCGCTTATGCAGTCAGTGAAGGAGAGGAAGGCTGGTATGTGGATAGTGGAGCTTCAAAGCACATGTCCAACAAGGAGTGGTTCAAAACCATGGAAGGTACGCATCCCGATTCCAAGGTCACAGTTGGGGATAACCGGTCATGCCTTATGAAGGGTGTCGACAAATTTTCGTTCATCACGACCGCAGGAAACGAGGAGTTGATGTAGGATCGATGAAATGAAAAGAGAGAGTACAGGTTGCAAAGAGTCGATAGAGTCTGCCGTCACATCAACTAAGATAATGGGAAAAGAAGGAGTACAAGGTATAAGTATTTAGACCTAGGACTAAGTGTCCTAGGTGTCACATAGGACTAAGTGTCCTATGTGGCCTAAAAGGCACTAACACTACAAGTGCCTATATTTATGCCTACAAGGCACATACCATGGCCTATAGGGCATCACTAGAACCACTAGGAGATGGCCTACAAACCCCCCTCCATGGAATGGGCTGAAGTATTCTGGAAACGTCTCAGAATACCTGGTATTTTTTGGTCATGGTGGCACATGTTCATCCAAAAGGATATAGCCACCTATGAATGTACAAGGGATGTTAGATCATGTAACAAAGGGAACCAAGTGTAAAGCCTGTCGGAAGACTTCGAACTTGGGACGAGGAAGTGCCTTTGTAAACATATCTGCTATGTTGTCCTCTATGGGAAGATAGGACAACTCTATGTCTCATGCTGACAACCGCTCCCGAACATAATGATAGTGAACTTCAATATGCTTGGTACGCGCATGAAACATTGGGTTACGCGCAATGGCCAAAGCACTCTGGCTGTGAGTGTAGACAATAGTGGAGGATGTCTGACAAATACCAAGATTTGTAAGTAACCAAGATCTGTAAGTAACTCTCGAAGCCAAACACACTCTACTGTAGCAGTAAAAGCTGCCCGGTACTCAGCCTCACAGCTAGATGTGGCAACTGTTGGTTGCTTCTTGCTGAGCCAAGAGATACATGAATTGCCAAGCAAAAAACAATTACCAATATGTGACCAGAGCAGTATGTGATACTCTGGTGTCGGAACATCCTGCCCAGTCACTATCCGTGTAAGCATGCATGGTAAGTGAACCCTAATCACCATAGAAGAGGGTTAAATCCTAAGTTCCTCTGAGATATCTGAAGACTCTCTTCACTGCCTACCAATGCTGTGAACTGGGCATGTGCATGAATCTGCTGAGCTGAGATACTGCATACTGTAAGTTAGGTCTGGTGTGACATAAATAAATAAGGCATCCAACAGCCTGCTGATAAAGAGTGATATCACATGGTGGGCTCCCATCATGAGCTGAGAATTTGAAGCCAGGGTCCACTGGAGTAGAGATTGGCTTGCAATCCTCAAACTGAAAACGATCAAGGAGCTGTCCAATATACTTGGACTGAGACATCATGATACCCCCCTCAACATGAGCAAACTGAATGCCTAAATAATAATGGAGCTGTCCCATGTCTGACATTTCAAAAACCTGCTGCAAATCAGCCTTGAAAGCTGCAATTTGCTGAGTATCTGGGCCCGTGATGAGCATATCATCCATACAAAATCAGCACTAAAAATCAACTCCCGCGGACATAAAGAGTGGGTTCTGTGGGACGATTCTGAAAACCAAGAGATAGTAAGTGTGCATGAATTTTGGCATACCATGTTCTGGGTGCCTGCTTCAAACCATAAAGGGCTTTTCTAAGCCAGCATACCTTATTTTCAGAATTAACAACCTCAAAGCCAGGAGGTTGTGTGACATAGACTTCTTCCTATAGATCCCCATGAAGAAAAGCAGTTTTGATGTCAAGCTGGTGCACTTGCCAATGATGATGGGCTGCAATGGCAATGACACATCTAATGGTAGTAATCCTTGATGTGGGAGCAAAGGTCTCCTCAAAGTCAATGCCTTGTTGTTGGGCATACCCTTTTGCAACAAGACGGGCTTTGTGGCGATCCATACTTTCTTTTTAATTTGTAGACCCACCGGGTTCCAATGGCATGCTTGCCGGGGGGGAGATCTACTAATTCCCATGTGTCATTTTTAGCAATGGAATGTAACTCAGCTCTCATTGCATCCATCCACTCTTTGCTTTCAAAAGCATCTTTATGGCACAGAGGCTCTTCATTGCAAGCTGTAGGAAGGAGTGCAAACTCAAGAAAGTGACCATGCTGTCTATTCCCTGATCTTGTCCGGGCAGCAAAAGGCTGATCTTGTTTGCTGTCCCTCAATGTATCAAGAAGCCATCTGGAAACTTGCCTTTTCTGTCTATTGACAGCTCTTTCTTCAATGACTGCATCATGAATAGTGGGATTATTTTGTGCTGGAAGAGAAACCTGCAAATCAGCATGAGGTAGTGGCTGATTATTGCTTGGTGGAGGGCCTGTAGGAGGCTCATGTTGCTAGTCAAAGTCCTCTTCTGAGGATGGCAAAGGTAACCAAGATTCAAAGGCATCAAACATGTCAACATCTGGCTTAGCTTTGCAGTCCACAAGAGGAGAAGCTGAATGTTCAGCAAAGATTACATCTCTACTAACAATAATCTTCCCAGTATTTGGTTGGTATAACCGATACCCTCTGCTCTCCTGGCTGTAACCAATAAATATGCATTTGATTGCCTTGTCATCAAGCTTATGTCTCAGCTGAGATGGTACATGAACATATGCAAGAGACCCAAAAACTCTCATGTGTGAAAGTGAAGGCTTCCTGCCTTTCCATGCTTCATAAGGTGTAACAGTCTTCAATGCCCGTGTAGGTGATCTATTCCGCACATAGTTGGCACACATCACCGCATCAAGCCAAAATTCATTGGGCAAAGACTTGGCCTTAAGCATGCATCTGGCCATCTCCATTGTGGACCTGTTTTTCCTCTCAAAAACATGATTCTGCTGAGGAGTATAAGGAGTAGTGCATGAGTGAATAATGCCCCGTGAAGACAGAAATGCATCAAACTCCTTTGACATTTACTCTCCCCCCCTATCTGTGTTGAGGGTGACAAGCTTGCATCCTGATTCATTCTCAACCATATTCAGCCACCTCTGAAAGCATAAGAAAACTTCAGATTTGGCTTTTAAAGGATATATCCAACAATATCTTGTGAAATCATCAATGAGAGTCATGAAATATTTGTACCCTCCAATGGCATTTGTCCTCATTGGGCCACATCCCTGTGCACTAGCTGCAATTTCCTTTGTGAGAGTTTTGGACAATTCTTTTGAAAAGGAAACCGATGCATCTTACCCAAAAGACAACCCTCACACACATGTTTGGAAACTGTGTGAGTTTGAGGTACATCATTTGCCATCTGCTATGAATGTAGCTTTGCAAGAGCTCTATAATTGAGATGACCCATTCCCTCATGCCAAAGATGAGTTTCAGCAAGCTGTGAATCTGAAATTGCCAATGCTTCAATAAAGTGCAGCTGAGTGGTGATCAAGGTGATAAAGCCCCTTTTGCAAAGTGCCAGTGAGAACTATGGCATTGTCATCACGAAGATCATAAACAAGGCATCTGTAGCCATCAATAATCACTCTGAAACCTGAAGTAGCAATTGCTGAAATTGAGATCAAGTTGACTTCAATTCCAGGCACAAAGAGAACATTTGTCAAAGTGACAGGATGACTTGAAATAGATGTGAGCTACACATCTCCAATTCCTTTTACAGCATATGAAGCATTATTAGCACATGTGACAGTCCCCCCTCGAGGTGCATCAGCTAAAGAATGAAACAACTGTCTGCAAGATGTGACATGCTTGGAAGCACCACTATCAAAGTACCAGGACTAAGCATCATTAGCAGTAAAGAATGCATCAGCTTTGGAGGGATCAAATGAGCAATGGACAGCCCATGCCCAATCATCCTGAAGAGCATGTGCATCTGAAGCATCTGCTGGCTCATGGGACTCAATAGCATGAGAGGCATTAACTGTCAATCCTACTTTCTTTTTCTCCAAAGCAATGCGCTTCCTGCATTCTGAAATGTCATGTCCACGCTTGTGACAATAGTTGCATCTTTTCTTCTTTGACTTATCTTCTGTATTTTTAGATGCATGGGAGGAATTGCAGCTGCTATGTGCAGATTTTGGCTTGCCCATAGGCTTGGAAGCCTTGCCTCTTCCTGTCTGCTGTGAAGCAAATGCATGATCATGAATAATGGCTTGTCTATTAGCTCTACTTTGCTCTTCCTGCAAAAGCAAAGTAGCTAGCTGATCAAAAGAATAGTGGTCTGGATTACCCATGGCCACTAATCGAAGGGTTGTAGCAAACCCTTGATATGTATCATCTGGCAGTCCATTCAATGTGGGACTGACAAGCTGTGAATTTGGCACCACCTCATCAATGTTGGGCAAGTTGTTCCATGAGGTCCTTGACCTTTGTCAGGTATGCATCCATAGAGTCACCTTCATTCATGCTGACTTCTTGTAATTGCCTTCATCGGATAGTTGGTGCCATTTAACTTATCATCTTCACGAAGAACGCCAAATAGATCTTGATTGTTCCCAGCCATAGCAAATGTGATACCCTGAAAGAGACCTGAAAACCCAAAAGCCTCAAGGCTATCACTGCAAAAGCTGGATGTCCAAAAAATGACAGCAAATATCTGCAAATTTCCAACCCAAATCAAAGGGCAAATGCAGATCTGACCCAAATGTGACTGTGGCAGGCAATGTTCACTGCAAAAACAGCAAATCTCGCAAAAGCCCCAAATTTAATGAGGGCAAATAGGCCAAAAACAGGGCAAATGCAAAAAAGCCCCAAATTTTGCTGAAATTTTGCAAATGTGACCCAATGTATGCGAATCTAACTCAATGTCTTGCAGAAAAGACTCAATGTCTGAAAATCTGACTCAATGTCCTGCAAATGTGACTCAATGTTCTCCAATCTGTCCCAATGTATTGCAATAAAAAAAGAAAGTGCAGAGAAAATCCCAAAAAAAATATAGCCTCAAAGCTTGCAACTGCAAAAGTGCACCTGTCCCAAAGTATGAACCTCAAAATGTAGGCTTTCCAAGCTGTTGAAATGGCTTGAGAAGATTTCAAACAGAAGAAGGAAGATAAGGAGAGCAAAAGCCCTCAAAAGCCCCAAATTTTGAGAAGACTCTGCAAATGATTTCACACATGCAAAAGCTGTACCAAATCCCGGAGCAAATACAACGCAGGTACAACGTACGATGAGCTGTATAATTGTACGGATGCATAATACACTACGCTGGCTGTACGGAATGTACAACGAAGGTACGAAGTCCAATGTACTGTTGTACGGATGCATGGTGTACGGTTGTACGGAGACATGTACTACGCAGTTACAAGACCTTCCATACGCCTATACAGAAGATGTCCAACGATGTAGTTTCAAATCTGTACGACTACTCAGGTACGTTGTACAGCTACTCATGTACGTTGTACGAAACACAGGTATGCTCACACGTGTAGGTACAATCTGGCAAGTACAGAATGGGTACAATACCTTCCGTACGCTTGTACGAAAGATGTACAGCGCAGTACGGACCTATATGCAAGCTTTGAGTACAATCGTCCATACAGTCGTATGGACTGTACGGAAGGGGGTGCAGGGAGTCCGGGGGCAGAAAGACGAGTCAAACGTGGCTCTGATACCACTGTAGGATCGATGAATGAAAAGAGAGAGTGCAAGTCGCAAAGAGTCAATAGAGTCTGCCGTCACATCTTTTAAGATAATGGGAAAAGAAGGAGTACAAGGTACAAGTACTTAAACCTAGGACTAAGTGTCCTAGGTGTCACATAGGACTAAGTGTCCTAGGTGGCCTAAAAGGCACTAACACTACGAGTGCCTATATTTATGCCTACAAGGCACATACCATGGCCTATAGGGCATCACTAGAACCACCAGGAGATGGCCTACAATTGATTTCCGGTGTATTGTATGTACCGAACTCATGCAAGAACCTATTGTCTGTCAGTCAGATGGACAAGCACCATATGTCGGTATTATTCGACAATGGCAAGGTCACTATCACATCCAAGGCAAACGGACAAGTGGTGGCTCAAGGTGTCGAGGAGCATGGGGTATATCGACTCAATGCTCTATTGGTGCATGGGGACCATGGAAGATCCACATTATGGCATGAGCGGTTCCGTCACGTCAACTATGACACTCTCTCCGAGATGCAAAAGACAAAGATGGTGGATGGACTTCCACCAATTGCAGGCAATGATTGTGTCTACAGGGCTTGCGTGGAAGGCAAGCAACACAGGGACAAGTTCCCATAGGAGGCCTCGTCACGGGCCAAGAAGCCGCTCGAGTTGGTTCACGCCGACATTTGCACCCCAATGTCGACAAATTCATCGCAGGTTCACGGCATTCTCTCTTACTTGTTGATGATTTCAGTTACATGACATGGGTATTCTGCCTGGCCAAGAAATCTTAGGCTTTCGAAGACTTGAAGGCCCAGGTAGAGAAGGAGAGCGGGGAGGTAATCAAAGCCTTCCGCACCGACAGAGGGGGAGAGTTCACTTCTACTGAGTTCAATGGATTTTGCAAGAAGCAAGGGATTAAGAGACAGCTCACGACAGTTAGCACATCTCAGCAGAATGGAGTTGCTGAGAGGAAGCACAAGACCGTCACAAAGACAAGGTTGACCATGTTGCGAGGGAGGAATCTCTCGAAAGCCTACTGGGGTAAAGTCGTGAACACTGCCGTTCACATCCTCAACAAAACCAAGGCCAAGGCTGTTGATGGCAAGACTCCATACGAAGTTTATTACGGTAAGAAGCCCATCATATCTCATCTGAGGGTTTTTGGTTCTAAAGCATTTGTGCATGTACACAAAGATGAGCGAACAAAGCTAGATCCCCATAGCCGGAGCTGTATCTTTGTGGGATACAGCGAAGAGTCCAAGGCCTACAGCCTATTTGACCCGAACAAGAAGAAGATTCTTATCAGCAGGGATGTGATCTTTGAAGAGACCGAGCCACAACCTGTCGAAGAGGTTCCAAAACTTCCAACGTTACCCCCACCCAAAGTCACCATTCGCGAGGAGCAGCCGACTGAAGACCCCGAGGAGGAGGAGGAGGAGGAGGAGCATGCCATTCCAGAGCCAGCTCCCAAGTCAACTTCATCCAAAGCACATCCATCTGAGAAGAAGCTACCTCAATGGTATTTGAAGACGTTAGCAGACTCACAGGTCACGAACATACCCGAGAGCAGTTTCGGAGCGCGGTGGTCTCAAAGAAACATGAAGACTTCCTCCATGAATTTCGCCTTGGTAGCTCAACTCATGGAGCCCCATTCCTTCCAGGAAGCGAAGGATATACCAGAATGGTAGGAAGCCATGAAGGCAGAGATGGATGCCATTTTGAAAAATGACAACCTGGGATTTAGTACCCAAACCAACCAGGCGCAGAAGGTCATCGAGACTAAATGGGTGTACAAGCTTAAGTTCAAGTCAGATGGGAGCTTGGACAAGTACAAAGATAGATTGGTGGTGAAAGGCTATGCACAGTCAGAAGGACTTGACTTTGACGAGACCTTTGCCCCCACTGCTAGGATGGTGACTATTCAGACAGTCATTGCCTTGGCTGCTCATCACTGTTGGCCTATCTTTCAAATGGACGTCAAGTCTGCCTTTTTGAATGGTTACCTGGAGGAGGAGGTATATGTGGCACAGCCACCAAGATTTCAGATTCCAGGATCCCCATCAAAAGTCTGCAAGCTGGAAGGCCTTATACGGGCTGAAACAGGCCCCCAGAGCTTGGTACCAATGGATAGATGTTTTCTTTCAGAAGAGCCTTGCACACAGGCAAGCGCACAGGAGAGGAAGAGGCTCAGCATCATTGACAGCACTCCAACTGTTTGTACACGCTCACCCTTGAGTTTTTTGTTGCCCACAATTGTGGAGGAATATATCTGAGTTTTGTCCTCTCTCTCTTTCAGTTTTTCTTAGTGTTGTATGAGCTAGATAGGAAGTGAGGTGTGAGTGATTCTATCCTCTATTTCCAACAATGGATTGGGGAGCCTTTGCTTTCCAATCAAGTTAGCCTATTTTGGCTAAAAGCCCCAGCTGTTTGTGGGAAAAGCGAAAAAGCAGGGTGGCTTCCTAGTCTGTATATTTAAGGGCCTCCATGCTCTTTGTACCTTTTTGAGAACCAGCCAGTTCTATTGCTCCCTCGTGAACCTTCTTTGTATCAAGCTATTTTCTTGTTGAAATAAAATCCTTTGGGGGGCCCAGCCCTTATTATTGGGCCCTAGTGTGCTGTGCGTCCTTCTCTTTCTCTCTCTTCATTGCAGCCTGTCACTCGCATGAGTTTCCAGCACTCGGTATTAGTCTGGACGTGATTTTTGAAGCATTTAGAGCTGCTGCGATTTGATGAAGACCTGTGAGTTTGCAAGATAACTGAGTTATACTCGTATCAAACATGGTTTCATCACTTTCTTTAGTGATAATGATCCCAAGCAAAAGTAGTTTGTGGAGGATTTATGCAACCTGGAGTGAACGTGCCATCAACAAGTATCAAGAAGAGACTCCTATAATGCAAAAGGTACCCGAGGGCCTGTGAGGAGATCCAGAGGAGCAGCAGTGAGCGAATCAAGCAAAACAAGGCCCAAGATTCAGCTGTTATGATTGCAGTCATAATGCAGTGTGATGTTAAGCTTTTGGGCCACAAATTTTGGCATATTTATCATCAAGGCACTATGCTTCTTTATACTGCATGCAGTTATTCCAACTTGTCAGTGATGAAGATCCATGGATGTTGGTATCGCAGGGAGACCACCCATATGTTTGCCAGTTTCTTCATGGCCACATGCAAACTGTAATTCTAGATGGGAACCATGCTGTTGAAATGAATGGCTGCTTGATAGACAAACTTTTAAGTTTGGACGAAAATGGGTCCATGGTAGTTTCAGATTTGAGCATTGTGGCTATGGAACTGGAATTTTTGATGCAATTGTTTTCAAGGGTAATGCATTACACAGCCTTATGTGCATGTCACTATTTCAGTCCGTTCACAAGGAGGATTTGTAGAATATTATTTATCAGCTGACTGGAAAATCCAGATATCAATCTTGGGAATTGTGCCTGTCACGCATAGCAGAGACTAGCTACTATGACATCCCACTGACATCATCAGTGCCCAACAGGCAGACCATAGTATAAGCATATGCTCTCACACATACAAATCCACACACCGACACATACTTGAGAATCCATTTATACAAAGGTCTTCCTACTGAGTTTCTGTCGCTACTCCAGAGGTGACAGGCAGACTCAGCCGTGACAAAGGCTAGCACTAAGGGAAAAGGCTATGGTCCATATTCTCTTCAACCAAGCTACAACTTCTTGTGAAGACACTACGATTTCATTTTAGCCTTTCCCAAACGAGCATCCAAGCAAAAAAAATGCTTAGACCATCTAGCTGATAGCGGATCTAGCATTTCCCTGTTTCATCCAATGCCCCCTACTTGTTCTACCAAGACAGGTTCAACAATGTGTTTCACTATTTTGTTGTCAGGGGGTTGGTATGGACTTTGGTGTATCCAGTGACAAGAAAAGATTATGGGATCATGCTTACATGACTCCTAGCAAGCTTGATTTGTCTCTCTAAGATTATTTGGCTTTTCGGACGACGCTAGATGGACCATGTTTCAACAAAGACATAATCTTTGGAAGACATTCGAAAGACATGAATGCTAGCATAAAAGTTTCAACATCCTATGTTCTCTCATATGTGAGAACTCTAGATCCATGGAATGTTGGGGGATTACAGAAACTTATGGAGCTGTTTATGTTCTCTCATATGTGAGAACTCTAGATCCATGGAATGCTGGGGATTACAGAAACTTTTGGAGCTGTTTAAGTCCAAAAACAGCTGCTGTAACCTGCAGGGACTTACTATACGGAAATGTACTGAATAGATGAATGCAAGTAGAGAACTCAAGCATGAAGGACACCAGAGATCTTACTAACTATTGTACACTGCTTTATTTATGGTGTATAAATGCTGGCAAAATGCCCTAACTAGTGTATGTACATGAGTGCCGATCGGCATATAAAAAACTGAGCCGGAAACTCCCCTATCTGAGGCGAAAACTGCGACTGTGGGAGAACAGCTCTAAACCCGGACATCATGGGCTCGTTGGGGACCTCAATGCGAGGACAAGTACACGCCAGGTATCACTTCTGGACTTCTGTGATGACTCTATCTTATTACCAGAGGTGGATATAGACGAGGCTAGGATGTCTCGCATCTCTGCAAATAGACAGCCCTAGACACATCCTATGGACATGCACTACTGGACATGGGCAGGATACATGATCTTATCATTTACAATGGCCTGGATCAATGGCCTTCCTCAAGCGGGTTCACATGCTTCCCGCATCGAGGGGGCTCCAACGTAATTGACTACCACATGGGATCACCTAGCTTCACTCCACATATCACTAACTTCTCCGTCTCACCACCACCACCAGGAGCAAATCACGCCTATCTGTTTTTTAGTACATCCACACCACCACCTATGTCGCACACTATGATACCACCCACGCACACTACTTACGAGGACACACCTCGATCACAAATTAAAACACGAATACTATGCACGCCTCTCTGATCTACTAAGAGACATTAACCGCATACCGCTCTTAGAGGATTGAGCCACCCTGATCACACCTCCTTACATGAGACCGCTCTAAACACTTTCCCACACACCACTGGATCTACATGCCCCCCGCCGCTCGGCTCAATCCGCTACAATAGCTAGTATGATGATAAATGTAAGGCTTTACGGCAACAACTCTGACTAGAAACTAAGCACCATCTTTCGAGTGAGCCAGAGACCATACAAGAGTATCACTGTCTGGTTCGCCCAGAAGAAGCAGGCTTATTCGCCGGAACAAGGAGTTAATAAACATTTTGTTTAGTAGCAACTCTAAAGATTTTTGGCGAAGGTTCCTTGAGCAACGAACCCCGTCCCCTCTCACAAACACCAAAACTTGGCACTCCTATGCACACACATTGTATGATGTCCCTAACCAGCCAACACCCAACCTCTCACAGGTACAGCGCCCCACCACATGCACACTCTTCACCATCGCGGGTGCCAAGCGTGCTGCAATGAAGCTCCACAATGAATGAGCGAAAGATCATGAGGGCCTACCTACTGAATTCATTGCATATGGAGTCAATATCCTAGCCCCAATCTTAGTGAAGCTTTTCAACAAAGCAATCTACACAGGCTTGAACCCTTAACCCATACACAAGGCACGAGATCCCATGAGCCCGGAAAATTGCGTGACCGTTATGATTGGACATGTCATGTCCAAGATCTATGCATCAATACTCAACACAGAGGTTGCCCTGGTTGCAGAGCTTTGGGGTTTTAGAGCTGTGGGATAGGCAGGCTTCCGAATAGATCAAGGGACCATGAATCACATACTTACTCAGAGAGGGGTTATCAAGGAGGCCGGGGCACGAAAACAAAGGGTCTAGAGGGCCCAACTCATTAGACGCTTACAGGAGTTGGAGTACGACTAGGAGGTTACTTGGGCAATCATGGCACTTTATGAGAGTGTCCACATCGGGTTCCGACAGGTACAGGGTGGACAGAAGAGATCATCAGCACCATTGGGGTCAAACAAGGTTGTCAACACCATTGGGGTCAAACAAGGTTGTCTGTTATCACCAACCTTGTTCGGGCTCTACATAGATGACCTTGAGATCTTATTAGGACCTTAGGAGAGGCTTGCTGCTCTCTATCAGGATCCCTGCTCCAGATTCTCCTGTATGCAGATGATGTTGTCTTACTCTCTTCAACAGCAAAGGGTCTCCAGCGACACTTGTACCTTTTGTGAGACACATGATCTGAAGGCCAACCTTGGTAAAACCAAGGTCATGATCACATTTCACACTAAGAGGGCTGCTGGCTGAGGTGGTTGCATCCTACACATACTTGGAGGTCCTTTTCTGTGGCCCGATCTTCACAATGCGACTAGCACTACAAGACCGACTGAGCAGAGGATATGCCACATTGGCTAGACTCAAGCGGCAGTGCTTCCACTCTCACTTCCAAACCCCTAGACCAAAACCTTCTTCTTTGACTCTTTGATTCGTCCAGCAGGTATGTACAACAGCCCTTGTTGGGGGCTAGACCTTAGAAGCCGCCATGGCACCTGGTTATATATTTTGAGTACTAGTTTTTGGAGCACTAGTTTCTGAGTATTAGTTTTTAAGTTTGAGCTTTCATAGCATAGCACTCAGCAATGGCCTTAGCGAGACCTTTGCTTCAGCCCACAATGGCTTGTATGAGATAGTACTTTGTCTCATAGGCCTACAAGGCTTCCCATAGATAGTAATACGTCTCCTCTCTCTCTCTCTCTCTCTCTCTCTCTCTCTCTCTCCATCTTAGCCTCTCCTCCTTCTCCACCTCTTGGCTGCCTCTCCACTTCAGGCTTCCGCCCTACCTCTCCACCACCTCGCACTGGACGTGCCTCCCATTATGGGAGGGGAACCGGTGCTCCCGCTCCCGGCTGAACACTAACACTAAGATTTGCACCTGCACCCCAAGAGAAATGGGGGACAAAGCCAAGAAAGACGAAAATAACAACAACAACAACAAAAAAGCAAACGACACAACTGAATTTGGAGGATGTGAACACACGTTACAACCGAAGTGGACTCGGGGTGGACAGCAAGGCAAAGGTAGGACCCGCCTCAGCTTCTTCAGCCTCTATCTCTACCTCAACCTCAACCTCGACCTCAACTCCCACTATAGTGTCAGTTTCGTTTTCAGCTCCAACCTTAGCTCCCTCTATCTCTGTCTCTACTTCGACTTCAGTCCCCGCTTCAGGCCCAGCTCTAGTTCTAGTCTCAGCTCCATCTACATCTACGATCAGTGACATACTCATGCCCATGGCGCCGGTTGTTGTTCCCTTTCCCTCTTCTCCTGTTACAGCTCTCGCACAGCTTATGACCCCTACTTCGGAGGTGTCATACAATGTGCCGCATTACGCTTCACTCTCCCCTCTCCCTCTCAGTCAGCCCACCCGCCTCATCCATTCCACTCTCATCTCTGTTCCTCACTCAGCCACTGTCCAGTTTCCAGACTCAGTCCCACTCTTTCATGCCACAGTCACCACAGTTTTAGCATGGACATGGGTGGACTGATACACCAGAGGCCCGTGAGACCCTGCTCACGGAGATACATAGTTTACGTGAGCATGAGATGGAGCTGGCTCGCTTCGCACAGGAGCAAGTCCGCTTCAACCAGGAGCAGAGCCGCATCATACAGGAGCAGGCTAGGGCCATTCGGGAGCAGGCAGGTCTTATTCAGGGACTCAGACAGGATATCATGCAGATCCAATAGGAGGTCACAGCCATACACACTGCCCCAGGAAGTACCCCGATGGTCGAGGCACAGATTGCGAGCATGCAATCTGCTATTGAGGAGACTTCCAGATGGGTTCACGTGGCCAAACGGGAACCCGCAAGGGTCACCGTTTCGGCTACCCTCATGGAGCAGCAGCAGAGAGCCAGTAAGGCTCTCAACATCAGAGTACGCGGGATCCCACGCACTGAGGCTACACCGATGGTAGATGCGACTCCGTTCGTGACCGCTACCCTGGGTGTGGCTGAGCACAGGATAGAGAGGGCATGGCGGGTGGGGAGAGATCCCAACTGAGAGCAACCCCTGATCATACGATTTCATGACACTCAGGCACGACTTTCAACTCTACGACGCAGGTCAGTCCTTCGAGATCAGCCAGCGATCTCTATGGATGAGGACCTCACACCTCTACAGGTTGAGGAGAGGCGCTCTTTGCTGCAGCAGCGGGATCAAGCCCGGAAGGAGGGAAAGTGAACAGTGGTACGAGAGGAACGCCTTCTTACAGGCCCCCGTAGGACACATGCCCCCTCCCCTACATAGCGAAGCGCGGTCTATGAGACTCAGATATCCGAGACCCTGTCCTGCACCATTTGGAACTGTAATGGTACCTTATGGTCAGAACCAGGGAGCTTCTCGGAATCCTATACAGGCCACGACATAGTCTTCTATACAGAGACACATCACAATCCAGAACGCCCTCTTCCAATAGTCAACGGATATACAAGGGAGTCTGCCTATAGAGATGAGACGAGGGGTACAGGAGGAGTTCGAGGTTCAGGTGGAGTTGCAGTCCTTTTCAGATCCACACTTCAGGGGATCATTTCAGTAGAGCAGAGAGATACACATTCCAGATTTCTTTGGATCCGGGTACGACACATGGACAACTAGGATCTGTTTGTCGCAGTTTGCTACTTCCCCCCAGAGACCTCCCACTTTGCCAAAGATATTCGAGGTGATGATGAGACATCCCCATTTGCTGCCCTTTATCAGTCCATCGTTGACTTTTCTAGCCGCGGAGAAGTCCTTCTAGTGGGGGATTTCAACGCAAGGACAAGGGCCCATCAGGTACCACTTCTTGATTTCAGAGATGATTCCACTCTACTGGCAGATGTTGACCTTGAGGAGGCAGGTATGCTACGGGTTTCGGTTGACAGGCGAGGTCCATTCTCATCCTATGGGCAGGCCCTATTAGACCTAGGCAGGATACATGATCTCATTATCTATAATGGTCTTGACAGATGGCCCGCTTCAGGTGGTTTCACATGCTTTCCACATGGGGGGGGCTCCAGTGTTGTTGATTACATCATGGGATCCCCTGTCTTCACATCTCGCATTACTGACTTCACTGTAGCACCTCTCCCCCAGGGGCTGATCATACATACCTTTTCTTTCACATCTCCACCTCCCTTCGCACAGCACCTTCCACCGGGTGATAAACTGTACGCAAATCAATCTTAGTGAAATACTTCGCTCCGGCCAAACGGTCTATTAGATCATCAGAACGAGATAGAGGATATCGATTCTTAATTATCACTTTATTCAATCGTTTATAATCTATACACATTCTCCATGTGGAATCTTTCTTCTTTCTTAAGAGGACAGGTGCTCCCCAAGGTGATTTACTTGGGCGAATATAGCCCATATTCAAATAATCATGTAGCTATGAAGCTAGCTCATCCTCCTCAAGCTGGCTCATCCTATAAGGTGAAACACTAATAGGTTGAGCCCCAAAGACTAAGTCTATGCAATGATCTACTGCCCGTTCTGGAGGTAAACCTTTCGACAGTTGAGCAGGGAATATATCCATGAAATCATCTAACAACGTTCTCAATTCACGGTGTTCAAACACACTTAAATCATTCTTGTTATTAACAGAGACAACAAATGAAGAAAGCGGAATCAAAACACACTGATAGACATCATAATGAGAAGTGTTTAATATACTCCGAAGCTGCATCGCAGATACAATAGGTCCCTAAGAAGAGGGAATATTATCACATTGAATACAAAATTGGGTGTCCTTATCCAAAAAAGAAAGAGTATGGTCCTTCCATCCCACTCAGTGCTTACTCCACTTATCACGATATACACTTTGATCGGGATCACTCACCTTCTTACTCTGGCCGTCTGTACATACTTCTCGCTTATATTGACTTCATACCCCTTTTAGAGGATCGTGCTGCCCTTGTCACCCGCTCACTACACGAGGCTGCCATTCACGCTTTTCCCCACACCACCCGCTCCACCCGCCCACCACCCCCTGGAACCGTACCCTGTAATAGTTGGTACGATGATGAGTGTAAGGCCTTACGCCGTCAACTCAGATTCGAAACCAAAAACAGTCTTCCGAGCGCACTAGATACGCTACGTGAATACTGTAGACTGGTACAGAGGAAGAAACTAGACTTCGTTCGTCGAAACGAGGAGGAGCTACTGAACATTTTGTTTAGTAACAACTCTAAGGACTTCTAGTGGAGATTTCTAGAAGGATGGTCCCCTCCGCCACTCACTGACACCCAGATCTGGTTCGATTATGCACGCACACTTTATGACATCCCAAATCAGCCAGTCCCTAGCCTCTCACACATGCCTCGTCCCACATCCTGCACCCTCTTCACTAGAGGAGGGGTAAAGGATGCTGTAATGAAACTTCATAATGGCCGAGCGAAGGATCATGAGGGACTATGCACTGAGTTCATTGCATATGGGATTAACCTCCTAGCCCCAATCTTAGCAAAGCTTTTTAATGAAGCGGTTTGTTTGGGATTTCCACACACTTGGTTTAAGCGACTGGGGCTCCACATGGATAGACTACCTCCCTTCCAATATAGTATGGATGCTCCGTTCTCTCCCCTCTTATCACACGAGGTCAACCTGGTTATCCGTGAGAATCTACTACAGCTACACACTTTTCGGACCTAGTTGGAACCGAGTGAACTCCCAGTGAAGCTTAGCTTCTACAGAGATCACTTCTTACATATCACAGCGGAGGGTTTCATTGACCCACCAAGATACACACAAATTCACCTACCCCACTCAATGAGGATCTCTCTTAGGCAGTTTCGGGTCTGTATAAACAGACTTCGCATCGAGAGCGGCAAAGCACAGCGACTACCCAGGGAGCGGCGCATATGCACACTATGTGACATACAGGAGGTTGAGACAGAGGAGCATTTCATCTTCAGATGTCCTGTGTACTATGAGATCCGAGGACGTTTCCACTGCCTCTTCAGAGATAGTTATGGGATTTTAGCCCATTTCCTCTCCTACCCAGACCAAAGGTGTTTGGCAGGTTTCATTCATGAGGCACTTAGACACCGCGAGAGGATACTCCGAGCACGGAGACAGGAGCAGACGTCTTCCTTGGTTGATCCCTCTCAGAGCTCTATCACAGAATTCTTTCAGCTAGATCACATGGACCCCAACGAGATGAGGCCTCGACATGACCGTGACCCGGAGCCCGTGACCCGACATAGTCTACCTTTGATAAAAGATCTCTTGAAAAGCATAGTCCACATATGTATTTCTTTTTTTTTCTAGGAGTTTGACTACAATCACCCACTTCCTTATCAACTCAGAAAGCAAATTCAGTTAGAGTATTAAGTAAGGTTACCAGCACTAGTTTTCTTGATAGAGTTGTCTTTATGGTTGCATACCACAAACATTTTGCATCGTCTTTTCTGCTGTGTGAAACAAGTATATAAGGGAACCTGCCAAAAAATGGAAAATGAACTCTATCAACACTCTCTCAGGAAAGGGCAGTTAAAAATCATAAACGAATAGAGATTTCTTTCTTAATGTGCATAAGAACACGAACCAACAAGCCCCTTTTCACAACATGTCCCTGGTATCATTGCAACATATCATTCTTGTCAACAACAGCTACCTTATTATTTTCTTTGCATATAATAGGGCAGACTTAAGAAGAAATGGAAGTCTTCTTTAAAGTTTGGAATACAGAGGTTCTATCAATCCAACTCTGATCAAATTTGTCTCATTCTTTAAAAAGAGCTATGCATGCCATCGAAATAAAGAAGCTTACAGAGCCATAAACCACTGATTACCCATCAACTGCCTAGTTAACATGTTTGCACCATGTCATAAGTCACGTTAAGTGTTAATCTTGTCCAGTTGGCTTAGCAGACTGTCAACACTAAACCAAAAGCTTAGTTGATGATTGAGCTAATTAAGCAGGAAACCACAGATTACTCAACATTGTGTTCACTCAGATTTGAGACAGCAAAGACATGCTAATTTCCACTTGCACCAGTGATTGATAAGCTTGCAAAGAAGATCCAGTACCAGGCAGAGCGATACTCCAAGGCCGGTTAAAATCTGGCTCTAACGACAACAAAAAATAAAGAGATGCCAAATCAAACTAGGGATTCTTCATGTAAGATAACCGTCTTGAAGGCTGAGGGCTGGAGATATGCAGGGATAAATCTGAAGCTTTTGGTCACTCGATAAGCATGCCGTGTTTTGGGCAGTTGATCAGTTCCTAGTCAAGGTTAGCTCATAGGGGTTTGCCTTCTTCACTTCCCTTGGTTCACACCCTCGAATTCAGTTCAGCACCTTTCTTAGAGGGAAAAATCTAACATTTTCTCATCCCTTTTTGAAAGGTAATTATTATAGATGCTGTAACACACTGCCTCAAAGATCTTCCTACCTCCTTGTGAATCCAATTCACTAGTATTTTTCGAAGCCTTGGCAGTTAGTCTAAACAAAAGCAATTCCTCAAGCCACTTCCATATTTAATGTGTTTCTTGCACACGCTTTTTAGCCATGGCCTATCTGGCATTGTCAAGATTTGCATCTAATCTTTTAATTAGAAAGATGATGTACATGCATTTGTATATGAACCTTACAACATTGGGAGATGCAAATTAATCCTCACCTTATAAAGGCCTTAAGGGTTCTTATATTATGATAAACACTCTGAATAGGCGACATATCAAAAGCCAAGAAAGATGCTTACATGCTTTAATAATAGGAGAAGACAAAGAAGGGAGAGGTGGCGGCCACGCAGATGTTCCATCTGGGCATCGTATCTCTCTACATGGCGCAAGGAGGATCAACCATTTCCAAGATGCTTCAAACAGACGCAGACCAGTGGCGAAAGACTATTCGCTAGTCCCACCTAGAATCCCCTAAAGACTGTGTAAAAGAAGAATTGCCAAACACTCTCACATCAAGCAAGCCGCTACTCCCTTGCACATGTGGACAAGACACTGGCTGAGCTAGAGAAATACAGAGGAAAGATGCAAGAAGAATGGAGGAAGGGAGAAAGAAAAAGCAGGATGGGAATCAAAGAAAAACAGCCTCCAAGATAAGATACAAGCAAGGGCAGCTTAGAGACATAAAGTGAGGCACCCTGGAGAGTTGGCAAGGCCGATGTACCAACCTGGCCATTGGTAGTGAGATTCCAGATAGCAACAGATAGGTCCACCCTCATGAGCATGAGGGCAACATCGAAGGGTAGTAGGACTTTCTCAGATGATGATCTCATGCTCTTGCAGCAGCAAGAGCACCAGAAGGAAGGGATGGTACGTGTAATGGCAGCAAGACAAGAGGGGAAATGCGCTGCCTAGAGAGATGACCGAGTGATCATTCAAGAAAGAAAGAAAGAAAGTTTATTAAAGTCTTCGGAAGACCAACGGGTCTATGAGATGTTGAGGTAAAGGCACATTGCCACCCTTTAAAATGTTACGACCCCTATGACTGTCTTAAGACAATCATAGGGTGAATACCTAATCCTAATAAAACTTTTGAGTTTGTGGTGTGGCTCAACACATTCTTACACACCCACACTCCCTAGTGTCGTCTGAGTTTGTGGTGTGGCTCAACACATTCTTACACACCCACACTCCCTAGTGTCGTCTGTCTCCTAACGTTCCACCCCTTCTTTCCCTCACAAGTGGTATCAGAGCCTTTCTCTCCCTCTCACTCCGGTCTACCCCTCCCTCTCCCCTCGGGCCTCGTGCCCTCAGCAGCGAGCAGGGCAACAGCAAGCCAGGGCGCCGGCTGTACGGACGCCGTGACAGGCAGCCGTACCGGCTGTATGGACGCGTGCACGTACAGGCAGCCGTACCGGCTGAACCCTCAGCCAAGATTTCGACATTTTTTTTTGGGATCTGTGCCCTCGCAAGTACAGGGTACAGCAGGTACACTGTGCAGGCACAGCAGGTACTTGCAGGTACAGCAGGCACAGAAATTTTTTGTTTGGGGAAGAAGGAAAAAGTGAGAGCACTCTGCTCTTTTGCGTGGTACTTGCAAGTACACGCAGGTAGAGAAGTACAACGAGGTTTTTTCTTGATGCATTCCCGAAATTTTTCAGTTCTAAAACTGTGTGTTTGAGGTACAGCAAGTACACTCGTGTCCCTTGTGCTTGAGGTGACTAGTGCCACAATGTGTGGTAGTTGCACAGTTATTTTTCGGGAAGGTCAGAATGCCTTGATTTTGCAGAGGGCTTTCATGCTTTTGTTGAGTGCAAATCTCAGTTTTCGGGTGACAATTTCATAGGGCTTTTGCCTGGAAGTGTATGCAGTGTATGCCTTGAGGCAGTGTGGAGCCAGGGTGCCCACATTGGTCTCGTTTTCCGCATTGTATCAGTGACATCTCTTTGCAGGTCACAATTTGTGTACGGCACTTAGAAAATCTCAGTTGAGCCACGCTTGGCCAGGGCGCATCGAGTTTACTCGGTCCCTAACTGTCCATCGTTGACAGTGCTCAAAAGATTTTCTCTTCAGTGTTTGTACGTTGGGATCTGTGTTGTTACTGTGTACACAGAGCAGTTTATGCATCACATTGTCAGGTGATTGTGCCAGGAGAGCGCTGTATTTTGTATGCTACCTCAGTGTTGAGGTGTTTTTCACTTGGTACAGGTGTCAAATCAAGGGGCTTTTGCCCAGATTTTGCTTGTGAGCACTTGAGTTACTGTTTGAGAACTTCAGATGCCTTTTATCCCCTTGGCAGAAGGGTGATTGGTTGGGATTTGTCCCATACTTTGTTGCAGGTTTTGTGACAGGCTGAGGTGTTTGGAGCCTTTTTCAGTGGACAAAACAGTGTATGACAAGTGGTTTATGCATATAAAATCAGTGCAATACCTCATCTGAGGTGGGAGAAGTGATCAGGACATCAGTGTTTTGTGTTTCGCCAGATGATGATGCACTTGTAAAGCACTTGTGGAACAGCTGCAGCATTCTGAAGTTATTGTTTTATGCCTATTTGAGCACGGTACAGTGTGTCAGAAGGTACAGTGACTGGAGGGAAAATTTTCTGTTTTGCTGCAGATTTTTTGACAGTAAAAAACAGCACTATTGTGAGTGCTCCTGGCTCTTGATAGAGCAGGTTTTCTGCGAAATCAGAATTTTATTTAGTCATTTTTTGACTTACAGGGAGTCAGGCACTTTCCTTGTCTAATATGGCATCAGGGGGAAGTGAATCCTCAATACTGAACATAAAGAAATTGGAAGGGGCACACAATTATGCATTATGGGCAGAACAGTGTTTGAATGTACTTCTGCTAAAGAAGATTTCTAAGCCCATAAGGGTGAAGGGTGTCAAGCCATCTGGGATGGCAGATGATGAGTGGGAGGAGCTTGATTTGTCCGCAAGGGCGGCTATCATGCTTACTCTCACTGATTCTCTTGTGTTCAATGTTCAGGCTGAAAAGACCTCTTATGGCCTATGGCAGAGGCTAGAAGAGTTGTATGCCCAAAAGAGCTCAGCCAGTAAGGTTTATTGGTTGAAGAAGCTTGTCGACCTTCGCATGAAGGAAGGTACAGCTATGACCTCACACTTGAGTGAGTTCAATGCCATCTTTACACAGCTTATCGCACAGGGATTGAACCTTGATGAGGAGTTCAAGGCTACTTTCTTGTTGTGTACCCTCCCTGAGAGTTGGGACACTTTCAAGACCACTCTGTCAAATTCAAATGTCACTCTTATGTATGCTTATGTGGAGAGCTCTCTCCTTATGGAGGAGATGAGCAGGAAGAATAATATGGGCAGCAAGTCTTCCAATGCTTTGCAGGTACAGGAAAGAGGTAGGACTCAGCAGAAGGGGAGATCTGCTGGCAAGTCCAAATCCCACAGTCATTCCCGTGGCAAAAAGGATATTGAATGCTTTTACTGTGGCAAGAAGGGACATGTGAAGTCTAAGTGCTTCAAGTTTATACGGGATCAGAAAGCCAAGAAGGCTGAGGCAAAGGATGCAGGCAGTGGAAGCAAAGGCAAAGGCAAGGCCAAGGGAGATGACACTGATGCAGTGAATGTTGCAGCAGAGGACAGTGACAGTGACAGACATGATGTTTTATGCTCTTCTGCTGTAATTGCACATACATTGGTTATTGATGGCCATGACATGCACACCTGGCTCTTGGATTCAGGTGCTTCTTTTCATGTTACGCCTCATAGGGAGTGGTTTACTTCCTACACAGATACTCATGGAGTTGTTCACCTTGGGAACAACTATGCATGTCAGATTGCAGGGATTGGCAGTATACAGATAGTATTCCCTGACGGATGCATATTTATGCTTGATGGTGTTCGCCATGTGCCGCAAATCAAGAAAAATCTGATTAGCACTGGCTTGTTGGATGACAGTGGTTACCACACCACATTTAGGGATTCCAAATGGGTGATTACTGATGGCCAAGTTGTAGTGGCTGAGGGTTATAAGAGTGATACCTTGTACCCTCTTTATGTTTCCAGTGTAGGTAATCATGTTGTTGCCATAACCGAGCTGCCAAAGGTTTCATTGTGGCATAGCCGGTTGGGACACATGTCCGTTAAAGGAATGCAAGAACTGTCACGTTTGGGTTATCTGCCGTCTCTTTCATTTTCAGATTTGCCTACTTGTGATCATTGCATTTTTGGAAAGCATTCTATGACTCCTCATAAGAGGAGAACTCCCCAGAAAACACTGATTTGTGTGAGATGCCACAGCTATCACTAGGGGGTGCAAAGTATTTCATTACTTTTATTGATGATGCCACACGCAAAGTGTGGGTCTATTTCTTGAAGCATAAGAGCGATCCCTTAGATGCCTTCAAGAAGTTTGTCGCTCAGGTTGAGAATCGGACAGGACGCAGGCTGAAATGCCTCAGATCCGATAATGGGGGTGAGTATGTGTCACATGCTTTTGTACAGTTATGCGAAGCTAAGGGCATTAAACAGGAACTCACAGCCCCTCATAATGCATCTCAAAATGGTGTGAGTGAGCGGATGAATCGAACTATTCAGGAGAAAGTTCGATGTATGTTGTCTTATGCTGCATTGCCCCATGGCTTTTGGGCAGAAGCCGTGCAAACAGCAGTTCACCTAATTAACAGGTCGCCGAACAAGGCTTTGGAGTTGAAAGTGCCAGAGGAGGTGTGGTCTGGCAAGCCACCTTCATATAAGCACTTACGTGTGTTTGGCTGCGAGTGCTTTGCTCATGTACGCAAAGAACTACGCACCAAACTGGAACCAAAGTCTTTCAGATGCATCTTCATGGGTTACGGTGACGAAGGTGAAATGGGGTACAAGTTATGGGATCCTGTCAAACGGAAGATTATACGCAGCAATGACGTCATCTTTAAAGAGGATAGTGTACACAAAGAACCCATGCAACCTGTGGAATACAGGAGGGTTGTTTATGATGATGTCGGACAGCAAAGAATGCCCATTAATATGCAGCAGCAGGCTGCTGTAAATAACCCTGTTCATGAGGGTATACAAGCTGAAAATCAGCCAGACAATTTTGCCAATGATGCACCACTGGATATGCCAGCAAATGGCGCTGTAGGACAGCCAAATATGGTGGTACAGCCACCCATCATGCATGATGAACAGGCTAGACAGCAGCCTAATACGGAGCATTTTGTTAGGAGGAGCACCCGTGTACAACGGCCTCCTGACAGGTTTGTTCCAGGAGCCAATAATGTGGCTGATTTTATCATGCTGACAAATTGTGGTGAGCCTTCCAGCTTCAAGGAAGCTATGGGAAGAACAGAGAAAAGGAAGTGGGAGAAAGCCATGCAGTCAGAAATGGACTCCTTACTTCATAATGATACATGGGACTTGGTGCAGCTACCTGTAGGCAGAAAGGTTTTGCCATGCAAGTGGGTTTACAAAGTCAAAGTGGATTCAAATGCTTTACCGAGGTATAAGGCCAGATTGGTTGCCAAGGGATTTAAGCTGGAGAAGGGCATTGACTTTGATGAGATCTTTTCACCTGTAGTCAAGATGACTACTTTGAGAGCAGTGTTAGCTCTTGTTGCTCATGAGGACATGGATTTATGTCAGATGGATGTGAAGACTGCTTTTCTTCACGGAGATCTCCATGATGAGATCTACATGAGTCAGCCAGAGGGATATGCTGTTAAACGGAAAGAGCAGCTTGTGTGTAAGCTCAAGAGGAGCTTGTATGGACTCAAGCAGGCGCCAAGGGATGGTACAAGAAGTTTGATGCCTTCATGCAGTCCCAAGGGTATCATAGGTGTGAGACCGATCACTGCTTGTACACCAAACAGGCAAAGGATGGCAGTTTGATGCTACTCATTCTATATGTGGATGACATGCTGATTGCCAGCAAATCTCAGCAGGAGATCATTGCTTTGAAGAAGCAACTACATAAGTCTTTTGACATGAAAGACTTGGGTGATGCAAATCACATACTAGGTATGAGGATTACTCGTGACAGGTCTAAAGGACTTTTGTTTCTGTCACAGAAAGAGTACATTGGCAAGGTACTGCAGAGGTTTAACATGGAGGGGGGGAAGTCTATTAGTACCCCGTTGCCTCCTCATTTAAAACTCAGCAGTAAGGACAGCCCCAGATCAGATGCCCCAGATCAGATGATGATAAGGCTGAGATGGCCAAGGTTCCGTATGCATCTGCAGTTGGTTCTTTGATGTATGCCATGGTTGCCACTCGTCCGGATATTGCTTTTGCGGTGGGAGTCATCAGCAGGTATATGGCAAATCTAGGCAAGCAGCACTGGGAAGCAGTGAAAGGCGTCTTGAGGTATCTCAAGGGTACCAAAGACTTGTGCATATGCTATGGTAGGCAGGATGCATTGGTGCATGGTTTTACAGATTCAGACTATGCAGGGAATGCAGATAACCGGAAGTCTACTACCGGTTATATTTTCACATTTGCAGGAGGTGCTATATCATGGGTGTCTCGGTTGCAGAAATGCATTGCACTGTCAACCACTGAAGCTGAATATGTTGCAGCCACTGAGGCTTGCAAGGAAGCAATATGGCTTACTCGGCTGGTGGGAGATTTGGGCATTACAGGAGATATGCCAGTTTTGCATTGTGATAGTCAGAGTGCTATCATGTTGGCAAAGAATCCGGTCTTTCATCAGAAGACCAAGCACATAGATGTGAAATACCATTTCATCAGGGAGGTACTGGAAGACAAGCGGCTTGAGCTTGTGAAGGTGCATACTGATGATAATCCTGCAGATTTGCTCACTAAGAGCTTGCCTAAAGAGCGGTTTGCACATTGTCGCCATATCATGGGATTAGGATGAGACCATTCTTATTTTATGGTCTTGTATACAGTGACTGTATATTGCTGTAATTTTTATTCTTTTCTCCCCTTTAGGCACATTGGCCTTTAGGTGGGAGGTTGTTGGGGTAAAGGCACATTGCCACCCTTTAAAATGTTACGACCCCTACGATTGTCTTAAGACAGTCATAGGGTGAATACCTAATCCTAATAAAACTTTTGAGTTTGTGGTGTGGCTCAACACATTCTTACACACCCACACTCCCTAGTGTCGTCTGTCTCCTAACGTTCCACCCCCTCTTTCCCTCACATGAGACTGTGAGAAACCTAATACAAACTAGCTGTGGGGGGGTGGAGCTACTAAGCGAGCATCCACACCCATACAAAAGCCAAAAAAACTGTATCCTACATAGCCATATCCACGGAAAATAGTCATCTACAACAACATCAGCAGCAGCAGCAGCATCAAAGGAAGAAAAGAAGAAAGGATGATGGGGAGATGGACAGCTCACGACGGTATCGGGCCTACGGGACCAACAGAGAATACATTAAGAATGGCGGTATGGTACTGCAATGGCACCCTTTGGTCCGATCCAGGAGGGTCCTCAGAGACCTACACTAATAGAGACATGGTCTTTTACACGGAGACAAACGAGAGTCTAGAGAGAGGGCTACCAACAGTGACAAGATACACCTTGGAGTTAACCCATAGGAAAGAGATGAGGAGAGACAATGGGATACCTGGATCTGGAGGAGTGGCAGTTCTTTTCAGATCACATCTAGAGACCGCATATTTCTGTGATGTGGAAGGAAAGCATGCATAACACATGTGGATATGGGTTCAAGCTGTGATGTGGAAGGAGAACATGCATAACACATGTGGATATGGGTTCAATCAGGTGACATGCCCGGATTTCATTGCAATATGCTACTTCCCCCCGGATACATCATCCTATGTGCACGAGGTCACCACAGAGGGTCACTGCCCATAGAGACGATACATAATGACATCACGGAGTTCTCTAGGCATCCTACTCTTTGGTGACTTCAATACGTGTACAAGGAGCACACAGTGGACCTACTTGACTTTGAGGTCGGGATAGTGAGACACTTTGAGGATGCACCACAAGTGACAGGGAATAGACAATACTTATTGGAGCTGAGAGTGGTACATGACTTGATAATATATAATGGTCTTCAGAGGTGGCTGTTATCCGGAGTATTCAATTGCTTTCCACATGGAGGAGGGTCTAGCACAGTGGACTACCTAATGGGCTCCCAGTCTTCGTGCCGCGAGTGCATGACTTTATTGCCCCCCCCCTCCACACGGCGCTGACCACTCCTACCTAGCATTCAATGTCTGGAGTGCCACGTTAGTCACATGACGGGATCCTCCTGCCTAGCATTCAGTGTCTCGACCGCCATGTCAGTCACAGGACGAGAAACCCCCCTATGTGTAGATACACTTTGACAATGCTCTCGATGTAGTTCACATGAGCCACTTGTCGCATGAGCTACCAACCCTCCTTGGAGATTATGCAAACTCACCCATGCCTCAAACACTCTCATATCAATGGTTCAAAATGCCGCCGCCAGATACTTCCTCACGACTCAATCTGCAGCACTCCACCTAGCTAGGAAGATGCTCCAAGACCCATGATTTGACGATGAGTGCCAAGGGATGAGATCTCACCTCATAAGTGAGCAAGCTTTGGGACACCTAATGCCTGGCACGCCGCAAGAGGCAGGCTTTTCTCTCGTATAGGATGGATAAGGTGAGCCAATCCTTTCGAAGAGAGGATCCCACTATTTCATAGGGGCTTCTCTCTCAAGAGAAGCCACCTCTCCCCATCATAGATCCAGGTGTCTGGCACACTTTAAATTGCTCTAGTCCCAATCCATACACCTATCCTTGCCCATGCCCATCACATCCATTTTTGTCACCGCACAAAATGTGCAAGCTGCATTACGTCAACCCACAACTAGAGAGCTCAGACTATGAGGGGCTATGGAATGAGCAATTAACACATGGAGATCTTCTTCTTCTTCTTTGTCTTGTTTACTACTATTGTAATGCTGTGTTTGGTCATATGGATCATAATCATCTTCCATTGCACATCAACGTAATCATCAATCATCTCTCTCTCTCTCTCTACGCGCATGCGCGTAAGGTTCTCGACTCAATACTAAGGGACAAGATATGTTGATGAATCACAAACCTAAATATCCTCAAATCCTTTAGGAAGTCATTGTTCAAACTACAGAACAAAAGTGTAGGCTATTTAACAAGACCCTTTGTGGATGGATCAAATCCAAATGATAAGCTCCAAGATAAACAGTAATATTTGGGTTAAAGATGTGTAGAAAAGAGGTTTTAGGTGTACGAATTTTCAGTCTCCAGAACAAAATGCAAAAAGGCACACATATCGGACAAGGAAAAAGGAAAAATTATCTACGCTATGTTGAATAATGGTTCTTTGTAGATGCCAAGCATGAGTCCTGAGCTACAACATACTGCTGGCTGAAATGTGTATCCCTTCTCTTAGAAAGGGAAAGCACTATGCCAGGACATTCTACATCTCCATACACTTGAAAAAAATGGGCATTGCGGGATCACTCTACAAAGCAATATAGAGAATCAAACACAAGGGCCAGTAGAAAACAAGGACGGAATTTTTCGATTACTGCCGAAAAGATGCCACAGACCTGTTGGAATAGTAGAGGTCACCTCCCCATCTGTGCGCCCCCAAATGAGGAGTGCCTCCGGGGGGTGGACCATAGGACAAAATAAACAGTTTTGGGGCTGCCACATGAACAGCAACCAGGCTGCCATGTGGGCAGCACATAGAGGAGAGTACCTGGCAGAGGAAAGCCACCATGGAGGGAAGATCTGGCAGAGACGTGTCCAAAGGCTGTCCACGACTGGAGCAAGCATGTCCGCGCAGGGTTTACAGCAGAGAAATGCTGCGATGAGGCACAGATGATGTCAGCATCTGTACGGATGTCCACATCAGCATGTATGGACTGTTTTGGAGCGGATCCAGAGGCTGGAGGGGACCTGAACAGAGGCTGATCTGTGGCAGCATGGAAGAGCAAGAATCGCAGCTGTTTTTGGGGCCATATAGGCCTAAGAGATGATATAGGCCTAAGAGATGGTTGGGTTTGGGCTGGTAGAGCCTGGGCCAGTGGCAGCCTGCCACGTGGCCAGGCTGGGCCAGCCAGCCCTCAAATACTGTGCCCCCATGAGGGGAAAATGTGCAGTCTACTGGATCGGCTGGTAGGGCTGACTGGGCCGGCCCACATTGACCTACCAGGTCGGCCAGTAGGAGGGGCTTCCAGCCCGCTTCAGGGGGCAGGAAGGAGCAGCAAAGCACCACCAAATGGGCCTATAACCAGGAGGTGAATTGCGGCTGAGGAGCTGCAGACTTAGCTAAGCAAGGGCCCGCCCACCTAGGCTGACTACCCGGGCAGTAAGATGGAGAGATCAGTGGATGGAGAGTCTACATAAGCTCAGAGAGGAGCACGCGGGCTCAAGGATCTAGAAGCGCCAAGGAGATATAAGAGAGCTTTTGGTAAGATCAGAGGACCACGGTTTGGTGGGACTCTGCATCTCTTTTGTTGTGTGTCCAGTTCTGGACAGAAAAATACCATTGTGGATTATATATCTTTCTTGGAGCGTCTATTTACTGGCTTGCACACACACTTATGATTGTGAAGTACACACAAGTAAAGAAGTATCTGATTCCATAGTTACACACTTCCATGTGTAATTCCTAGGGACACTCTATTGGTCTTCCGCTGCGGGATACCCTCTGTAGGGATTTATTTCTAACATGGTATCAGAGCACGGAAGTTCACAGGAATTGGAGCTTGAAGGCAAGGACCTTGCTGAAGGATGACCTTGATTCATTGCTCGGGGGAATCTACTTCGACATCTAAAGGATTGTACCTAGGCGGAAGGCTCAGGTTCATACACGTATTTGAAGTATTATACCCAAGCGAGAGGCTCAGGGAGGCTCAGGTTCAGGCAAGTGTATGACACTCTAACTTTATCCTTTTCAGTTCATTGTCATGGCCAACAAATATCAAATCCCTAACTTTGGAGACACGGGCAAGCTTGATAGGACCAATTACCCATTGTGGAAGATGAAGGTTCGGAGCCATTTAGTGTTGAAGGAGTGGTGTGAGATTGCGAACCAGAGAGAGTTGATGCCTCAACCTACTGTGACTACTCCAGCCACATCAACGGCAGCAGCGGTGATGGCACTGGCAGACTCTATGTTAGTGAGAGCATGGCAGATCCGCGATGCAAAGGCCTTGGCTATCACTGTGGGCACATTCTTCCTTTGAGGCGTGGACCATTCTGAGGGATATGTATGAGCTCAACAATGAAGTGATGATCTTGGACCTTGAGACAAAGCTGCATGGCATGAGCATGGATGAAGGGGATTCAAGTCACATCACCAAGAAGAAGGTGGTGCGGGATCAGCCGGCGGCAGGTGGTCAAAGGACGAGCTCCACCAAGATGGCAAGGCTATTGCTCGAAATGCTCTCCCAGAGCTATAGTAGTTTTGTGACTACAATGATTGCAGGGCAGAGGGCAGCACCAGTGACATTCAAGGAGCTGGTACCCTTTCTGCTGCAACAAGAAGCTCAGGAAAAGAAGTATGATGGAACAAATGATAAAGCCCTAACAGCTCAGGACTGGAGCAAAGGCAAGGTTAAGGGTAAGCCTGGCAAAGGAAAGCCCAAGAAGGACAAATCTGACAAAGGAGCGGACTCTTCAAATTAAGAAAACAAGAGAGCGAGGGCATTCTGCAAAGGATTGAAAAAAGAAGCAGCCCGATCACAAAAAGAAGGGGGCCAACTCAGAGACAGATGAGTCGAACTCAGCTTATGTGGTGGTCAGAGAGGAACTTTTCTTGGTGGCATCTCTCGGTGTTGCTGAGATTAGGTATGCAGACCCCAGTGTTACGGTCAGGATGTCCGACATTGAGAGATGGTCAAAAGAGGAGTCGAAAACCTTGTGAAGGCGATGGACAATGATGAGTGCCTAGAGCCATCTAGGTGCTTGGCTGATATTGCTAACACAAAGGGGTATTCTTCAACAAGACCTGACCACTCGAAGATGGATGGAGGCTGTGACTTAGAGGGGGCTAACATAGGACTACACATGGAGACTTACGGTCCAGGTAAAACTAGATATATGATTGGGATATAACTTCCTGAGTATGCCATTTGGTTGCATAACTTGCCAGATGGAGGACAGGTTGAAACAGACCCTAAGAGCATGGTGCCCAGAGGACTTTAGGCTGTTCACCCAATGAGAGGGACAGTTGGAGAATGTTGGTACCTGGAGTGCTCGAGTTCGAAGGCAGGTTCGTGACTGAATTGGATATGGCCATTTGGGACTGTGTTTATAAGAAACCTTTAGATAGAAAGCTGGAACGATCCAAAGGAACAATGTGTTTCTACAAGCGGGGTCAAGGTAGGTATTTTCCTACCATAAGGCTGAATTAAGCAAGGCACACTCCTAATAGTTCCTTGGACCTAAGATTCGTTTCAACCTGTTCTTACTAACTTAGATATATTCTCAATGGTATTTGACAGTTCTTGAGCAGACTGCTTGACCGAGCTCAGTGGCACGTTCTCATGTCCGCCACCCATCATTATACAGGCTAGATATACTGTATGCACACCAAGCTTAATGAATTCCATGGACTTTTAAGTGTGGCCTCGACATGCGGAGAACTTCAATTTACTCCTCGGCGCACAAGGAATAATTTGTAAGTTTTGTGGTAGGATCGATCGGACGGAAAGTCCCAGTCATACCCACCATTTCAAGTCGATACGCAGACAAGATCGCCCACTGGGCATGTTTCGCAGGCCTTGGTTTTCAACCTCAATGACTGTACTAGGTGGGAGTTTTCTTTGCACAGAACACTTTGCAGCGAAGGACACTCAGTGAAGCTCAGCTTAGGCTCCTTCCCGTTCTCCACAGAGGATATTCACTTGCATATATGTACGTACAGCTACATCTCGTAGCTGCACATCCCTCAGTATCCAAGCCCCGAACGAAATGAAAAGATAATGACGTCTAAAAGTTTTGTCATCGTTTAAGCCAAACAGGGTAAAGAAGTACCGGGAGACTACGGTTGGCAATGCGATTATTGATGTGGGTACGAATGATGGAAGCTCGGGCAACAGAGGAAGTATTGGGCAATTGGGCAAAAGGAGAGGTGGATATGGTGGCCATGCGTACTCTCAATGCTTGCAAACATTGAACTGTGGGCACCCAACAAGAGTCTTGAATGGATGCACCCCATTGCTCACTAGTTGCTCATCCCCGTTTTTGAGTGTCCACCCAGGGCCCTCTCCTTACACACCAACGATGGCTTTGTAATTTATTTATTTTTTCCAAAAAAAAGAAGTTTCTATTAATGCTTGAAAAACGCCGTACAACTCACGCTGCCAACAGAAGCTAAGGAACATAACTACAAGAGAAAGAACTAGCTGTCAAACAAATAACCAACCTGTTTCCTAGAGAACCTCGCACAGTGCTTAGGGAATCTCCGGAATAGGGGCTAACAACCAGGGTGGGGGTTGGTACACAGATATCCCCGACGAAAAGGGTGTTGAGGACGCCTGCATGCCAAGCCTCGCATAACTGTTCCCGTATTTCAACAATCGGCGCGCTCCCAAATGGCAAGCAAAGTAAAGATGGCAACAAGGATAGTAAATGGAGTGATCTGCTGACCTCCCAGCACTTGACTGCACTGCACGACCCATATGTTCCAAGCAGTGATGCTGGATACAGTCTTACAAACACTAGTCTCTGGTGAGGGTGTCAGGCATACACGGGGAAGGCGGTGATGCATCATCAGTCTCTATTCGAAAGACCTGCTAGCCATGGACTCTGTACGCTGGTCAATCAAGAAGGCATGCCCTCCCTCCGTGAGCTATGTGACCATCCTCCAAGTGAAGTCATGCTGTATCCTCTACGTGTGGGCCACAATCCTAAAGTTTGCCAACCAAATCCTCTGGGCTGTAGGACATCCCCATAGGTAATGGGGTATCGTCTTTAGAACTCCCTCTGTGCAACAAAAGCATCTACCATCTACACGCATCTGCTCTAGCCAAGGGCCAATAGCCATCTACACGCATCTGCAGAACCATTCCTGTCTTTCAATAGTCGGAGTACCACGCTCCCAAATGGTAGGCAAAGTAAAGATGGCAACAAGGATAGCAAATGGAGTGATTTGCTGACCTCCTAGCACTTGACTGCACTGCAAGACCCATATGTTCAAGCAGTGATGCTAGATACCGTCTTCCAAACACTAGTCTCTGGTGAGGGTGTCGGGCATACACGGGGAAGGTGATGATGAATCATCATTCAGAAGACCTACTAGCCATGGACTCTGTATGCTGATCAATTAAGAAGGCATGCCCTCCCTTTGTGAGGGATGTGACCATCATCCAAGTGAAGTCATGTTGTATCCGCTATGTGTAGGCTACAATCCTAAAGTTCACCAACCAAATCCTCTGGGCTGTAGGACATCCCCATAGGTAATGGGATATCATCTTTAGAAGTCCCTCTGTGCAGCAAAAGCATCTACCATCTACACGCATCTGCTCTAGCCAAGGGCCAATAGCCAATCCCTCATGGGCCAACAACCAAAAGAAATAAGAGATCTTGCGTGGTCTCATGCTAGTCCAGAGACGAGGCCAAAACTGAGAGACGACATCCTGAGGAACCTCTTGCTCCCAGTGGCGCTCCCTCGAGGGTGTCCAAGCAGCTGCCTCTAGCTAAAGACAATGACCAATGCAAGTCGTATACAAGAAAAATCGCACCTTGTCTCCCCTGCTCACAAATGCCAAATTGCTCCCTCTGGGGATGACAAGATTGTGTTGGGATCAATATGCAATCTCTTGACTAAGCGGCCCACTACCCTAATCTGCTGCCATTCAAAACCATCCAAGGCCGCCTCAGCCAAACCATCCCCACCTATCTCAATCTGTAACAAGCCTCTAGGCCCTACTTTGTAAATCTTGCATTGAAATGAAACAAGGGTCTCCCGAAAAAAGTGAACCATGAGAGGCACCCGTGTCTATGCAAAATGCCCAGACTAGTTATGAAGGTCCAAGATAGAGGAGCCCTTCCCACTAGGAAGTAGGCATCGCTGTGTCAATCTCTATTGTCCGTGTACCTGCCCCCCTCAAACACGAGAGGGTTTGTCCTCTAGTCTTTGCATCTCTATGGAGAGAGCTCCAAACTCTAAAAGATATTGGCTGGGCCACTATCCCACTATGCCCATCCAATATGTGTCCGATGGCCTTGCATATGTCCCTCTAGGTGACAAATGATTGGATGCCTCTTGAACTCCTCCCTGCAGGAGGGGTTGGACCGGATGAGCCCCCCATCTAAAAAGGCTCCTCATGAGGGGGGATTCCTTCCTTGTGAGGGGCACCTCAAAAAAGATCCACCTATGAGACTGATGCCACTGTCCACCTATGCAAGGAGTGTTCCCTAGGAGTCCCTGCTGAAGAAGGAGCTTCGAGGGGTCCACGGTGGGGTGAAACCATGCACCACCAGCTTGCCTAAGAGGGCTCTTCTCTACATCTCTAGATCAATGATGCCAAAACCTCCTCATGTTTGCAGAGCAGCATAATCACATTCTGCCATGCCACTCGAGGTCTAGTATTCCATGTGCCATCTGAACCTACCCAAATAGAGTTGCACACCAACTTTCTCAACTGCCCCATGCATCCCCGATGGAAACACCAGTACGAGGCTATATACCAGGTGGTGGCAAGAAGAACCTGATTGCCCACCATGAGTGCTCTACCTACTATGGAGAGTTTGGTCGAGCTCAATTCAAGAGCTTGTGCTGAATGCTCTCTAGAGCCATTGCAATCTATTGCTCTGCTAAGATGTCCATGCCCGCGTGACACTCGAGGTACCTCAATGTCTGTTGTCCATGCAGAATCAAATTAAAGCTAAAAGTAGCCCCCCAATCTTGGACGTTCTGAACCTCTTCTAATGTGGGCCCTAGAGGCCTCATAGTAGATAGCCAAGGCCCCCTTAACGGCCTCAATGCACGCATCTAAGCCCTCCACATACAGAGTTGTGTTATCCACAAACTCTAAATCTAGCAACTCCTCCCCTTGTCGGATCGACAACCTCATCCCTGTGAGACCAATTGCATGAGAGCGTAGAAAATAGCCCAATGGCTCCGCCATAAAAAGAAAAAGGAAGGGCGCGAGGGGCCAGCCCTGTTGAATTGAGCAAGAAAGACAGGCAACCTCCCCTGTATGCCCCTCAATGATCACCTAGTTGGAGCTCCCCGTGTATAGAGCTGAGACCCCTCTGATGGACCGCTATGAAAAACCAAGTCTTTGCATGGTGCCCTCCAAAAAGGTCCACTCCACTCGATCATATGCCTTCTCAAAATCTAAGAGAAGGATGGCGAGAGGGTATGACTCATCTCGGGCCCAATCTACTACCGCCTAGAAAAGATATTGTCCAAGATACTACCTTCCTAAACAAATCATGTATGCATGTCATGAATTACGTATGGAAAGTGGGGTCTCAACCGCAAGCTCACTACTTTGGCCAAGATCTTGTAAGAGGTGTCCAGTAAGGTGATTGGTCTCCTCTGCCTAATATCTGATCTATCTCCCCCCTTTGGTATCAGGCATATCTAGCCTTGGACTCATGGGGAGCCTAAGTCAAAAATCTCATGGCAAGCCAAGCAAAGCAGAGTGCATGTGTGCTCCTAAAAAACAACAAAAAAAGGTCGGAGTCAAGCCATCCTCCCCTGGGCATTTCTGAGGAGGCAGAGCTTTGAGGGCCTCCCATACCTCCTATGAATGGAGCCTCAAGTTGTCTACTCTGGCTCTATGGGACAACCGTTGGAACCTGGACACAAACGACCTCTCAAGCTAGCAAAGTCAATGGTGACTCCTCTGATTGAAACAATTGCCATGGTCAACTCAAGGATCTCTTGAGGGCCCATGCACTCGTCTCTTAGTCTCTGAAGTTGAGTCCTCGCTAATCGAGGCCTAGTGGACTAGAAGAATTGTTTGGTCATCCTATCCCCTTGCTACACACCCATCTGGCCCTGGAGGAGTGGTACAGGAACTCAACTTGACAAGTTACCATTGCCTACAAGTCAAGCCACGTGCTCTCATACCTGTATACTAAACTGGTTGTTTTTCTTTAAGCCTCTCAATGGATGCTAGCTCCATGATGGAATGTTCTCTCATGCTTCCACTGAAGGGCCTAGGAGTGAAGCTCCTAGCTACTCCTTTAGATCGTATCAGCTACCCATGATGCCCAACCCTCTTTGAGCCCCCCCTCTTGCTACCTCCATATCTCAGCTACAACCTACTCTCCTATAAGAGATTGTCTTGAATGTGAACCCCCTTTTGGAGGAGTCCCCTCCGATGAGGCTACTCTAGGTGGAGTACAATCGAGGAGTAATCTGACATAGTGGTGCCTACTAAGATGCATGTGGAGCCTCCCGTGTGCAATGCCCAATCCCCAACATTAAATCTATCGAGGCGCTCCAACAAGCCATCATATCTCAAATATCCAAAAGGAAAATGAAGGCTGCCAAGAAGCCTAGGGGTATATACCATTAATTACGAACATAAATTGCTCCCAACTGCTCCTTTCTGCTACCTGCATCTCAGCAAAGGAGGCTCCACCTTGCTTGTACTCTGTGAATTCTAGATTGTTGAATTCACCTCCAACAATCTAGGAGTCAACATTTGGAAGACATTCCGTTAGTCTTCTCCAAAAAGTAGGGCAATGCTACCTACAAGGAGGCACATACACGTTTAGGTTCCCAACCCTGGACTCACTCGATCGAAAGCCCATCAAAATTGCCCGGCCTGGGAGCTTGCCCTGATTGTAGACCTCTGAGATTACTGCCCGAGAGATTGAAATCCAGACCCCACAACTTCTGTTAATCGCAGGGAACCAAACCTCAAGGCCCCTCCCTAGGAGGAGTTGATGGCAAAGTCTAATGTTTGTTACTAAGAACATGTGTTCTTAAAAATCCATTGCCCATCCAACCACTACCTCTCCAACTCTTGTCAAAGTATCAAATATTGTGGGCGACTATGTGCATGGTCATGGAGCCCATGCACATTTCAACTTACCATGGTCCAACCAACTTATGAGGAGGGGATAGTGGAGAACAAGGCTTGCCTCTGGCTAGGAGCTTGGTGTGATTTTAAAGGGGGTTTGGAGGGGGAGTAATCTCTATTTGTGCACCTATGTATCTAGGTCCCGACTGGTTCGATGCCAAAATTTCATGCCCACTGCCACATGAAAGAGATATCTAACCCAAAAAGCTCAACACAATTCTGTAGCGTCCAGTAATGTGGTTGCATGAGTACTACCTGGGGCGACAGGCAAATTACTCCAACTGCCTAATCACAACCTGGACTCTTTGGAGAAAAGCCGAAGCCACATACTTTAGAGGGGAATCCTCAAAATCTAGGCAAATCCAAAAGAACTGAGTGCTATTAACTAGAAAAGAATTCAATGCATGAGGCTAGACGCTATGCATGGCGACGCTCGAGGGCCATGGAGGAAAAGGGAATGTGAGGGAAGAAGCATTAACCTAGATGGGGAAAAGATTAAGAGGGGTGGGAATGAAGAGGGGGACTATGGCACAAGGGGAAAGGAAGAGGGGGAAGAGGAGCATGTACATGATGGGAGGTGGAATGTAGAGATGGAGACATCAGGGAAGAGAGTCATGCTTTATTGGAAAGATGGGGGGGGAAATCAAAGTACTAGCTAGGTGGCTTTACAAGAATGAGCGTGTTCCATCAAGGAATAGCCCCCTCCTTTTATAGCCAAGAGAGGGGGTCTCTCCCAATAAATGCATCCTCCCACATGCATGGTGTGTGTGGAAGAGTGTCCCATGTGGGCTAGGCGGTTACGCACTCTCAATTGTGTGCGACAACCCTTTGCCTCATTTTTCCACATACATCAACCCCCATATCCCAAGTCTAAGATACTTCCTTGGTCTCTTCCCAATTTTATAATATGTTCAAACATCTAGGAGGACAAGTGGAGGGTTGGCACAAGGAATCTTGCCACCTCATCCTACTTTCCCATTATTTAACTTGCATTCTTGGACTTTCTACACCCCCCCCACATGGGCGTATCCTACATGGAGGGAATAATCCAAGATAATATCCATCTCCACCTATTTTATATTACTTCTCCCATGGTCCTTGGGCCATATCTCACTAAATGCAGGCGTGGGACCGCCTAGGTGGAGGGGTGGTGCATGGAGGACCCATGCCACCTTATCATTTTATATTATTACTACCATGGATTATGTACAACACACCTTATGGGTCCTCTTACATGGAAGGGTGGCACATGGTCATGCCTTGCCACCTCAACCCTGGGCCTTATGCACACCATATTTTATTATACTATTGCCACACATACAAGCATACACACATATTTATGCCTTTTACTTTGGTCAAATGTATCCATAATAGTCCCCCCCCCCCACGCAAGGAATGCACAGCATTTCCATGCCTGGGACCATCACGCACAAAGAAGGGCTTGAGACAATGCTTGTTGACCACCTTCTTGCCATATGGCTCATGCAACTCTTGAACTTGTACAGACCCATTGCTACGTTCCTTGATGACTTTGTATGGACCAGTCCACAATGGTAGGAACTTCTTATCCATTTGGTGGTCCAATCTATTATCAAAGCATAGCACAACATCCCCCTTAGCAAAGTGTCTTTCCCATCCCTTGTGAATTTTAGCATCCAAGCAGGCCTTTTGTCGATTCTTTTGGATCTCTGTTTGATGTAGTGCAAGGCGTCGGGTTTCATCTAACTTCTCAAGTTATACCAACCTAGCCTCAACATGTTCATCTTCTGTCATCCTCTGTTCTCGTGCCAATCTCAAGGCTGGAATCTCTATCTCTAGTGGTAAAACTACCTCAGTACCGTACACCAACTCAAAAGGACTGTGACCTGTAGATGTTTTATGAGTGATGTTGTAAGCCCACACAGCTTCAATGACCTTCTGATCCCACTAACTCCTACTCAACTCCTATTCCATGTGGCTATTTTTCCCATGGATTTACAAAGAAGGCCATTGGTCCGCTCCGTTTGTCCCATGGACGCTGGATGATAGATGCTAGAACTGCGGTGAATAATACCCATGCGATCCATGAGCAACTCCACTGCTTCATTTAAGAATGGACTCCCATGGTCAGATACTATTTCCATGGGTGTCCCAAACCTTGTGCAGATACATTCAAATATGAAATTTGAAATTGCCTTACCATTTGCAATGGGGAGGGCGATAGCTTCAACCCACTTAGTGACATACTGAGTGGCTACCAAAAGATACTTCTTTTTGCGGGCAGTCATGGGTAGGGGCCCAACAAAATCTATTCCCCACTTTTGAAATGGATGGATGGACATCACTGGGTGATGTTGCCCAGGACGCAAATCCTTCCTACCAAAGAATTGGCATGGTTCACAAGTTTTGCAATACATAGTGACATCCTTGAACAAGGTTGGCCAATAGTACCTAGCATGTAAAATCTTCTTAGCTGTATAGACAGCTGTATAGACACTGGCATAGTGGCCTCCACAAAATCCATCATGATAATGCTTCAATACCTTAGGTACTTTATTTGCATCAATGGCCCATCTTAGTACCCCATCCATGCCTTGACGGTACAACACCCCATCAAAGAGAGTGTAGTGCCTACTATCTCTACGGATCTTCTTTCTCTCATAGCTAGTACTTTTTGGAGGAAAGGAGAAAGCGGTCAGAAACCTGTAGATTCCACCATACCATGGATCCCCAACTTCTATGGCCGCTACAAGGGTTACATCGAGGCACTCCTCTAAATCAATCAAAGCATTCTTCAAATTGGAACAACCCCCTTTTACAATTGTGAAAGAAAAATCATATTCTTGTAAAACTGCCAACCATTTGGCCAACCAGCCCATGGGATTGTTGAGATATGGTGCCATGAGCACATAGATTAAAGGGCAAAGGTATGTGATAAGGAATGTATTAAAGTAGCCACCCTAGGATGTGGACTACATGATGTGGAGATGTGGACTAAGGATATCCACAAGGAAAGACGTGGATGAGAGGATCCTACATGGTTGACTATTCAAAGGGCACTCTCTTTATAAGAGGCCTATCATGTATTGTTGAACACACATTACAAGAGATATAGATTTGGAATGGATTGATTCATATTTGCTCATCATCTCTTTCATGGAGTTTCTTCTATGCTTTGAGCCTCCGTAGTCTTCTACTCAATAAGATGCAGGATTAGCATGATAGTGAATTTGTATTTAAAAGTTGATTGTTAGATTTTTAATAGCAATGGTCCACAATACCTAGGAGATAACTTCGGACATTTACATGTCTTTAGAGATTTTGAAGATTCAGGTACCTTAAGGTAGACTTTCTCATTTATTTCAAACTCCAACTTTCTACGGTGGGGGTTTACATAACTTCGTGCTCTATCTTGAGCTCTTCTTATGCTATCTTTAGCTAACTTAAGCATTTGATTCATATCCTCAAGAAAGTCTTTGGCTGCTTGAACCTTCTCTTTTTCGAGTCCCACTGTCATTGGGGCTCTTGGTTGAAATCCATACATCATCATGAATGGATTGAAACCTGTAGTTGAATGTTTGGCACTGTTATATGCAAATTCTAATATGGGCAGATATTATTCCCAATTAGTTTGCCGTTTACTTACATATGCTCGAAGCATATCCTCAATGATCTGATTGACCCTTTCAGTTTGACCATCACTCTATGGATGATCCACAGTGCTCATATTCAATGAAGTTTCCAACCTCTTAAACACAGCCCTCCAAAAATGGCTGTTAAATTTGCTATCCCAATCACTAACAATACCAGCTGGTAGCCCAGATAGTCTATAGATATGCTCCACAAATAGCCTAGCTAATTCTGGAGTTTTAACATCTTCATTGATAGGTATAAAATGAGCCATCTTGGTCAATTGATCCACAATTACCCACACTGAGTTGTGCCCCCTTTGTGTCCTAGGTAGTCCCACAATAAAGTCCATAGAAATGCTTTCCCATTTGCCAGATGGAATCTCCAATGGCTGTAGGAGACCTCCTACCTTAAGGCGTTCAACCTTATTAACCTGGCATTTTTGGCACTTCAATACACAATCTTGGACGTCCTTACCTATTCCAGGCCAAAAGAATTGTCTTTTCAGAAGCACATATGTCTTCTGAATTCCCGGGTGTCCAGCACTCAGACTATCATGACATTCAAAAAGGATTTGGCGCCTAATGTCACTGTCATCCGAGACACATACTATACCCTTGTAGAGCAGGTAGCCATCTTCTATAGTATTATTTTTTCACTTGAGTCCTTTATCGCCAACCTGTGGTGTGTCGCCATTTCCATGCGACTCCTGAGTGAAAGCCTCTCGATTTGTTGGATCCCTATTTTTAATTGCTTTCCATATTTCAGAGAAGTGAGAATCAAACTCACATTTCCCCTTTAAGGACTCTAGGAAATCATTTTGAAATTGAGTAAAACTCAATTCATTAACAATTGGCATTCAGCTAAGAGAGTTTGCTACCACATTGAACTTCCCTTTCCTACATGTTAATTGTATATCAAACTCTTGCATTAACTTAGCCCATCTAGCTTTTCTACCTTTAAGCTCTGGTTGATTACAAATCCACTTAATGCTCTCCTAATCAAAGATGATCTCAAATTTTGCACCATATAAATAGTACCTCCACCTTTTTAAAGCATAGACTATAGCATATAGTTCCTTCTCATATGCCGAGTAATTTTGTTGGGCACGATCTAAATTTTTTCTTTCAAAAGCCACTGGTCGACCTTTTTGTATAAGTATCACCCCAATAGCAAAATCACTGGCATCTGTCTCAACCATGAATGGTTCATTGGGATCCACTACTTTTAAGATAGGAGTTGCTGCTATAGTTACCTTTAATTTTTCAAAACTTCTCTTTTGAGGTTCATCCCATATGAAGGTGCTTCCCTTCCCCTTAAGCTGGTCTATTATCAGAACAACAATCTTAGCGTAATCTTGGATGAATCTCCTATAGAATCCTGATAAACCTAAAAATATTTGTAATTCTTCTAGATTTGTAGGATGTGGCCATTCCAATATGGCCCTTACTTTGTTAAAATCCATACGGACCCCTTCTTGGGATATTATATGTCCCAAGTATTTCACTTCTTTTGCAAAGAATTCACATTTGGATTCTTTAGCAAAGAGTGAATTATCCCTAAGCAGTTGGAACACTTTTCGCAAATGTTCCAAATGCTTGTTCCTGGTTTTACTATAAATAAGGATATCATCTAAATATACTATAGCAAATTTTTCTAAATATGGCCTTAAGACAATCTTCATAAGTGTCATGAAAGTTGCTGGAGCATCTGTTAATCCAAATGGCATTACTTTAAATTGATAATGCCAATACCTAGTATGAAATGATGTCTTAGGAACATCCTCTTACCTAATTCGTACTTGGTGATATCCTGATTTTAAATGAATTTTAGTAAAGTATTTTTTCCCTTGCAATTGATCAAAGAGATCATCAATGCGAGGCATAGGATACTTATTTTTTATGGTGATTTTATTTAGTGCTTGGTAATCTATGCATAAACGCATAGTACCATCCTTTTTCTTTAGCAGTAAAACTGGTGCAGACCAAGGTGAGCTACTTGGTTGGATTTGTCCCTTCCTAAGATATTCCATTAACTATCTTTTGACCTCACGTTCCTCCGTTTGACTAAGCCTAAATGGGGGTTTACAAATAGGGGTAGATCCAGGGATTAAATCTATTTTATAATCTACTTCTCTCTCAGGAGGTAAACCATCAAGTAATTCAGACGGAAAAACATCTTTAAATTCAAACATTAAATCATTGAAAGAAGATTTATACTTTTTACTATGATCAAGAAACATAATTACTTCTTTCCAATGCGGAAGACATAAAATCACCAATAAAAGTAAGTTCATAAAGATATATGTCACATTCTTCTTGGTGTAGTAGTTGTTCCAATTCCATCGAACAAATAAGAGGAGAGTTAGGCACATCATGTTCTCCTTGAATCTGGAAGACTTTACCCTCTTTTTCAAACATAATGGAGTTATTAAGATAACTCCTTTGTAAGCTATGCCCAAGACTATACAGCCATTCTCGACTAAGCACTACATCTATTCAGTCGAGATGCATGATTTGGAAATCCAAGGCATCGTGATAGCTTTGAATATCCACCTCTACACCATATATCATGGTGTCCCAAACTTTTTTATCACTACCCTTCGCCAAAGAGACTACATATTTATGGGCATTGGGACTCTCAGGCAATTTTAATTTCTTAATGAATGAGTAGTTCAAGAAATTGTGTTGCAATATCATCGACCATCACTCTTACTCTTTGCCCCTTAATTTTTCCATGCATCCTCATTAAATCATGAGGACCAAAGGTGGGTTGCCACATTGCCAATGATAGACAGCACATGTGAGTGCTATCCTCATGATAGACCTCTACCTCAGTGTACTTTTCAGTACCATTAAGCGACAATACTTGCACCGCATGCACTTGTTTTTGTGGAGGTCTATTTGGGGCTTTGGCTGTCGCTTCTTTATTTTTAGGGCAGTTCCAAGCAGCATGGTCTTTTCCCAAACATTTGAAGCAAAGATTTTCTTGCTTGGCCCTTTCATAATCCTCTTTCTTCAAGAGAGGATAATTTTGTGTCTGAGGTTTCTTAGGTGGTGCCTGAGGAACCTCGTTCTTAAAGTGCCCCTTCCTTTTCAAATTGAAAAATTTATTGAACTTTGGAACAACACTTGTTTGCTCTGAATTTCCAACTCTGAATTTCCCCATCGTATCGTTGTATATTTGGGCATACTTAATGGCTTCCTCAAAGGTTTTAGGAGAATATCTTTTCACCTCAACCATATAAGTGTCTTTGAGACCTCTCACGAAACCCCTTATCTTTTGGAATTCATCAATTCCTTTCAGCTTACGGACTGCCTCCCTATAATTCGCTATGTACTGGACTAGAGTGTTTTTAACCATAGTGCAATTATCCCAAGCCTCCCACGCTCTTTCTAATTCATTTTATGGTAAAACCTCTTTTAGGAAGGCTTGTTCAAACTCAGTCCAATATCTAGGAATTCTATCACTCTACCTGAGGCTCATCCACCATTTATAGGCTTTATTTCCAAGGGAAAGACTTGCTTCCACGACTTGATTTTCAGGAGGTGTATTCCTGAGTCGGTGGAAGTCTTGCCATTTTTGCAAGAATGTATTAATCCATCTTTATTACGCTCCTTTTCTTCCCCATTGAAAATTGGCGGATTTAAGTCCTTAAGGATGTTCAAGGTTTCTCTAAGTCGAGAGGTAGACCTCTCAACTTGATTAGGAGGAATCGCTGATTTTTCAGTAATAGATACCAATTGAGAATCGGCTATCTTAGTTATAGCTTGAGCTAGGGTTTTTAGTGTTTCACTAATAACCCCTAACTGTGTTTCTATATTTTGCATTCGAGTTTCAAGTTTAGTGAATTTTGCATACAGAATTCCATAATCACCGTAATCAATATCCTCCATTTCCACATTATCCTGTTGCGTTTTAGTTTGTACCTCCTCATGTGTTTCCTCTCCAATGATTGCTTTTACCTCTCTAGCCCTTTCCTCGGCCTCCCTAATCATACCATCACTTTCTAGAGTTGTCATTTTAAAAATGTATATTTTCCAGAAAATGTAAAGCAAAGCGCTTTATATTAGAGAGAAAAATGTGATGCCCACTTGCCTGGTATTTGTTCGAGGCCTTGGATTCATCTTCAAAATCGACACATCCTTTAGTTTGCAAGCGATTTTTACTTTTGATTCCTCTTTTGTGCTTTCTTCTTTCTCGAACTCCTCACTTTGAAATCTCAAACTCCTTGCGTCGATCTTCTTCTTTGAATTTGCTAAGGTTTAGAGAAAAAAAATGATATGCCTTAGGACTTTCAAATTGAAGGAAGGGCTTTAGAGGGCCCTTGGTACTTTGGAAATAAAATAGCCCTAAAACCTTTGGGGGCCTTGAGAATTTGGAGAGGGGTACAAATTCAATGATGAAGTGGCTTTTTCAAAGGTTAAGAACCTTTGAATGATGTGGCTACTTTGTTTGTGCGTAGCTCGTGCAATGACAGAAACCTGCTCTCTGTGATACGATTGCACTTTCCCTTACGGCTTATTTTGCATATTCTTTGTCTCACAAAAACTTGTATAAACACCCACCAAAGCCCCAACGTACAGTCTTTTCTGCTGCCTGCACCACGCACGATGTAGACGAATAGCCATCTTCATTCTTTCTTCACAAGAAAGCAACTGTAGCAGGCAGGAAAGAATTGAAGGATCGCCACCAACTGTCTTCTTCGTTGGATTGAAGGTTTAAGTTCTGCTCCAACTCTCCATATGATTTATGAGCGCTTGATTGAAAAGCTTGACTAGAACCCAATTCAGCCATTTGGTAGTTCATTGTGGAGTGCAATCCAAGCACCAAACACCTAAGAATCCTTTCAATCCAATATTGGTGTAGGAAGGTTCGAGCCGAACGAGTGTTGCTATATGCAATTGGAGGCTAAGCTCTGTGAGGTAGCATCCATTTCATTCACTTCAATCACAGACATGTAAATCTTGTGCCCTTGCCTCAAACGAAGCTTTCACTCAGCATCTTGAATTCCACAGACTCTAATGATACGAGACCATAGCTCTGATATCAATATAACATTTCCTGAACAAGAAGGCTCTCTTTTGCTCATTCCTCCTAGCCGTGATTCCCAGAGAGCTCCCAACTACTTTCTACATGAACCTTCCTTTGGTTCCCTTTGTATTCTTCCTTTATGGAGCTTGTCTCTAGAAATCTCCCCTGAACCTAATGCATGACATGTGGACCCCTTTTTTGCCAAGTGTCCTTTCAAAGGACCTTAATCTTTTGACCCCTCTTGGTATCCTTGTATAATGCTAGGCATTAATCTCGCATGTCCACTGTTGCACTGTCGAGCCCTCTGGCTTCCCACTTCACCATATCCACACTCTTGGGTTTATGGCTGACGTAACACCTAGCCAAGGATTACCAACATGACCCATGGTTAACTTGGCCAAAGGTTAATAAGGCTTGGGTATGTGTGTGTTTAAAAAAAGAAACCTATAAACAACAAGGCACACGATGCTCAGATAAAGGTGGAAAAGACTTTTTTCATGTTGTAATATGGATATATGAGTACAACTAGTAAAAAAATGTCGAATCCATCCGGTAGTCTAGGTTCCAAGGTCAGGGTCCACATACCTGCCACCATCCAAACAACCCTAGATGTTATCGCTTCTACCAAAGACCTAGAATACCCTCAAGATTCTCCAATGGAAGTCCCAATTTTAGATATAAGGGGGGTGGTACACCACTCATTTCAAGTATGTATCAAAGGGGGTAGCCCTCAGTCTTCAAGAGGATGGATTTAACATGAGAAAATATCATACACAGCTATATATTTTTTGAAAGCAAAACTTTAGAGAAACTTACAGTCACTTACAAGAGTAAGAATGAAAATGATACTACATTATTTACACAGGACAAAACAATCCATGGTTGGTCTAGTAGATTATAAATACAAGGGATAAAGAGTAACTTGAATGAAAGAAAAAGTTCCCCTATAAAGAATTACTACCATAGGAGAAGGAAAGAGTCAAGTAAACATAGTACACATTATTTCAATGGTCATTCTAAAGATTAATTGATTAAAAATTTCTTTATCACTAGAATTCTCAACTAAAAAACAGAAACTCAAAAGCAAAAAATTAAAGTACATAATGCGAATTACAAAGGAAAAATTAAAGAGGAGATAAAGATAGAGAAAAGAATCTCACGATATTATACCACAATGAAGAGATAACGCTGATAGGTTTAAGAAATAGAGCATATATACAATGTAAGTGGTCTAAAAAGCCTAAGAAGAGAAATCAAGTAGTTAAAAATGTAGCAAGAGATGTAAGGAAAATACAAAAAACAAAGGGGATATTTTTAAAGGGGAGTATTTTTAATTAGAGAGGGGGTTAGGGAGAAAAAATAGAGGGGGGTATGTACATATAATTAGAGGGGGGTTGGGAAAAATTATCTAAGTATATAAATAGAGGGGGAGAGGAGGGTGGGGGGAATTTATAAATCATTAGAGGGGGGGTTATGGAGAAAAATATCTAGAAACGAGGGCGAGAGGGAGGATAACTAGAGAAGACTATATATCCTTAGCACGGGGGTTGGGATAATAACTCTATAGGAAAAAAAGGGGGGTCGAGGGGGGGTTTGGGGGTTTAAAAGAGGTAGGACCTTTGAAGGGCTAAGGGATACGATTTATGTGTACCTTAGAGTCCATGATGGGCGCGACCTGCATACTAAGCATAGCAGACAATGCAGTGGAAGTAGCAGTTGCCTTGCATGTTAGCAGTAGGCAATAAAGGCAGTAGAGCTGGGTTGCTTAGTGGACATGGGATACAGCGCAGTAGAGGCACCGTACACTCAAAGCACACGAAAGGTGGTCGTCACCAGCAATGTCATAGCCAAGCTTCAGTAGTGTTTATGGAGTTGGCAATTTAGCCATGCGGGGGCCCGCAGTGTAGGGACTAGCGCTCCAATGAAGAGAGCTAGTACTAGAGAGGTTAAGAACTAGTACTAGAGACAATAGAGCATTGGATTGAGTATGGGAGGGCCAGTACGTTGAGCAGGGGAGCACTCAAAAGTACGACGAGCCGTTATGGACTTTGGAGGATGAATAGAAGACCGTGTAGAGGTAAAGCTTTGGAGCCTCTTGTTATATAGGCACTAGGCAATGCTTACAAGAATGTAGTCGGTTGTAGCCAGTCTTAGGCCGTGTGAGTTTTTTCGAGGGGCTGTTAGGTTAGGTGCCTAACCAAACACATGCCACAGCAAAAAGGCGGGCCATTTAGAAAGTGCGGGGAGGGAGTAATTTATTAGAGGTAGGCTAGACCATACTACTAGGCTTAGATTAAAAAATGCGAGACCATAAAAGGGTGCTTTAGGAGAATTTTTCCTCAATAGTGGAAGGGTAAATTAAGAGGTATCTAAATTTTATAAATATATAAAGTAGGATAGGTTATACAAAGTAGAAATAACTAGAGTAGAGAAAGAATTTAAATAAAAGGGTTGGTCGAAAAAGGAAAAATACAAAAATACAAAAATAAATACAAAAAGGGGGGAAAATAAAACCAAAAAAAGTATATATATGATACTAAAAATTTGGAGTAAAAGAGGTAGGTATAAGAGTTAATTTTGGGGGGAAGACGGGGAGGGGGGGGGAAAAACACCCATATATATTGGAAAAAAGAAATTATAACGAATTAAAACAAATAATAATGGGGGTTAGTGTGTGTGTGTGTGTATGTGTGTGTGTGTGTGTGAGAGAGAGAGAGAGAGAGAGAGAGAGAGAGAGAGAGAGAGAGAGAGGATAAAACAAGAGATGTTCTTCCCCATCTTGAGGCCCACAATAAGTCATGTGTTCCTTTTGGGTCATAGAGCAACTAAAGCGTGGCCAACATTTCTAGTAACTGTGAAGATAGTGGGAGAGAAGGAAGGAGTCTCACTTGTGGCTTTCTCACATACACAATGGGGGATTGCACACAGAGGTGGAGGCTGAAAATAGTTTTCCTCTTCTTAGTTGTGTAAGCCAAAAGAACTCTAGTACAAAGAAATAGAAGAACCCTATATGTGGGTCTCAAACCAAACTTAGCTAACTAAGGTGGCATACTAACTGAGCCACGAACTAGAGTAGATAAGGATAGCTGTCATCCAGCTATTATTCATGGGTGGTGTACCAACCGCATCTGCAGCTAACAAGTCGATGACATAAATGCACAACAGTCGCCCTGGCATATCACAAGTGGAGCTCGATATCTCAACACTCCCCCTCGAGCTCAATCCCAATTCCTGCACACCAAGCAGGTCTTTGAACTTGCACAACTTCTCTGTGCCCAATGCCTTCGTGAATATGTCAGCTACCTAATCCTCTGTGCTGACATAAACTAGATCAATAAGACCTAGTAAAACCTTCTCTCGCACATAGTGATAATGCACCTCAATGTGCTTTTTCTAGCATGATAGACTAGGTTATTTGCCAAGTGTATACTGCTCATGTTGTCACAATAAATGACAACTGGCCCATCTGTAGACTGATGCATATCATAGAGTAGCTTATGCAACCAAGCTACCTCACATGCAACCATTGCTGCACCCCTGTACTCAGCCTCTATGCTCGACAAGGCAGCTGTAGGCTATTTCTTGCTGCTCCAAGTGACTACAACACTCCCAAAATAGAACACATATCCACTAGTAGATTGTATATCTGAAATACTACCAGTCCAATCAGCATCAGTGTATCCATGCAACTGTTTCTGAACCCTAGCCTCATAAAATAGTCCATACTGCAATGTAGACTTCACATACCTGAGTATGCGTCTAGCCGCATCCAAATGCGGTTTCCTTAGAGCCTGCAGAAACTGACTTACCAATCCAATAGCATAGCTCAAATCTGGCCTAGGAATAGTCATATAAATCAAACTTCCTACTATGCATCTATACATAGTAGGGTCTTCTAGAAGCTCACCTGCATCTGTGCTCAGCTTCACATTCTGCTCCAAAGGAACCGAAATAGGCTTACAGCCTGTCATCCCATATTTGGACAGCATGTCCAATCCATAATGCCTCTGCAACAGCTGTATCCCACTTGGTGATCTAATCACCTCAATGCCCAAGAAATAATGCAGCTCTCCCAAATCCTTCATCTCAAACTTCTGCTTCAATAGCATTTTCACATGAAGGATATCTTCATCACTATCACCTGTGATGATCAAATCATCAATATAAATGACAAGCAGCATAATACCTTTCTCTGTTTTTCTCACATAAAGTGAGAAATCTGCCTTGGAAATCTAAAAGCCAATAGTGACAAGATACTGTCCTATCTTGTCAGACCATGCTCTGGGTGCTTGCTTCAAGCCATACAGCGCTTTCTTCAACCTGCAAACAAACTCAGGATGAACAGCATGAACATAGCCTGGTGGCTGCTCCATAAACACCTCTTCTTGCAAATCACCATGCAAGAAGGCATTCTTTACATCCATCTGATGTAAAGACCATCCCTTTGATGCACCCATAGCAATGACTGCTCTTAGGGTTGCCATCCTTGCAACCGGACTGAATGTTTCTTCATAATCAATGCCATATGTCTGTGCATACCCCTTGATAACTAATCTTGCCTTGTATCTGTTCATAGAACCATCTGCATTGTGCTTGACCTTATAAACCCACTTACAGCCTATTGCATTCTTGTCTTTAGGCAAAGGCACCAATTCCCATGTAGCATTTGCTTCCAAGGCATCCATTTCTTCATCCATGGCTTTCTCCCATTTTTCTTTTCCCATGGCTTGCTCAAAAGAAGTGGGTTCTGGTTCCTGTATCACTTTGACCATATAGGCATAGTGAATGGCTGTAAATCCATCATATTTCAGCCTATCCACAGGATATCTAGCTCTGGTAGACCTGCGCAAAATAGGCTCACTTCCAGGTGCTCTCAAAACATCCCTGGTCTTCCTTACTCCAGGTGTGACAACAGAAGGAATACCCAACTCATCATCAATGCTCTGTTCTAAGCCACTGGATTCACCATCCACAAGAATGACCTGCATTCACATCAAATATGGGCTGATCTACCTTCTCTTTTCCTTTTCGTGATACCGGCATACCACTATTTGCATTGCTTTGTGGAGATTCTCTTGATCTCAATCTGCCTATCCATGGCGAAGTATGTGAACCACTACTAGAGGACATTGCAAGTCCACTAATATTTTGTGATTGCTGCTGTGAATTCTGTGCAGCATTACCATTTTGTGCATCTACATCATCAATCACATTTACTAGTTTATACCAGCTGCTCATCTCATCAAAAACAACATCTCTGCTCACTGTAAACTTACGAGTAGAAGGGTTATAGCATCTATACCCTTTCTGCTGCAGAGAATAACCAATAAAGATGCACTTCTCAGCTTTTGGATCCAACTTGGACCTCAACTCATTTGGCACATGAACATAGGCAATGCAACCAAAAATTTTCAAATGAGAAATATCTGGTTTCCTACCAGTATACATCTCCTCTAGCGTCATGCCATGTATTGCTACAGTGGGAGTCCTGTTCATTATGTAAACTGCTGTAGCAACTGCTTCAGCCCAATAATAATCTGGTAGGTCTTTTTCATTTAGCATGGCCCGAGATACCTCTCCAATATGCCTATTTTTCCTTTCTGCAAGTCCATTTTGATGTGGGGTATGACTGCATGAATATTACTGCTTTATGCCATGCTCCTACAGGAACCTTGCAAACTCATTTGAGAGGTACTCTCCCCCTCCATTTGACCTTAGGCATTTTATTTGCAGGCCTGTTTCTTTTTCAACCATAGCTTTAAAAGCTTTGAAGTGCCCAAACACTTCACTTTTCTTTTTCATAAAATACACCCAAACTTTTCTGCTGTAGTCATCAATAAAAGTGACAAAATAGTGACAGCCTCCAATAGATGCAGCTTTAGTAGTCCACACATCAGAGTGGATTAATTCCAATGGCTTCTTACTCTCTTGAACATGCCTAAGAAATGGTTTCCTTGCCTGTTTTCCAAATTGACAGGCTTCACATACCTTATGCATTTCTGCAACCTTGAATTTACGCAATCCTGCAACAATATTTTGGGCTTGCATTGATTTAAGTCGCTGTACATTAACATGACCAATGCGTTTATGCCAGATATCAATATCTACAACTACACCGGTCCCATGTGCAAACATTGCTGGACTCAATTCAGGCATGTCCACATCCAACGTAAACATCCTACCCTTCTTCTTTCCTTTTGCTATCAAGCGATCATTATTTTTCATATCCTTAACAAAGCATCCATGAGGATTAAATCTGACGTGCAAGCCTTGCTCAATCATTTGACCAACAGAAACTGGGTTCTTGGTGATGTTCGGGACATGAAATACATCAGACATGTATTTCTTTTTCCCATTCTGCATAGACAAAGGAATTTTACCAATCTGCACAATAGGATGTGCAATATCATCACCAATCTCCACAAATCCTGGTCTTTCCATTTTCCTTGCATCCTGCATCCATTCTGCATGACCTGTCATGTGGTTTGATGCACCTGAGTCAACATACCACACATCATTGCTTTCTTCTGCACTTGTCACAGAATTGGTCATGTGCTGCACCATAAACAGATGCTCATTTCTGTCATCACCCTGTCTACTAGAAGATGCATAATTCCCTTGCTGCAATTTTCCATTCATGATGTCATTCTGCTTTTTGTAGCAGTCTTTAGCCATATGACCCATTTTACCACAATAGTAGCATTCAACATTGCTGTTTGCATTTTGACCTCTCTGCCATCCACCATGACCTCTTTGGCTCCCCTTGCCTCTAGAGTTACCACGTCCTCCTCCAAAGGACTGGTTTTCTTGAGTTTGCTGCATATTCTGATTTCTACCACGGCCTCCAGATCGGCCTCCTCTACCTCTGCCTCTACCTCTTGTAGCATTTGAGTAGAAGACAGTTTCTTTTGAAGTTCCTCCTGAAGAAGATGCACCACGATTTCTCTGCTCTTCAGAAATTAGAAGAGCAAACAACTCCTCAAAATCAGGAAATTTTTCACGGACGGCAATGGATGTTCAGAACTGTGCATAATCCTTTCCTAGACGATTCAAGGTCACAGAAACTAGATAATCATCTTCCACTGGTGACCCAATGGAAGCAAGTGCATCTGCAATTTTCTTGACCTTCATGTGGTAGTCATTGATGCTCATATTTTCTCTCTGCACATTGTGCAACTTATGCTTGAGCTCCATTTTCTTGGCTTGCGTATTTGTGCTGTACATTTTTGCCAAAGTATCCCATGCCTCCTTTGGCATACTTGCATCTCTGAATATGCACAATCATAGAATCCGAAATATTGATAGACAGCCAATACATAACTTTTCTGGCTCTCTCATGCCATCCTTTAAATGCCTGCATTTCCTATTGATTGGAAACATTAGGAAGAACTGGTTCTTCTTCATTTCCTGTAATGAACTCCCAATAGCCTTTTCCCATAAGGAAATTCATCATTCTAAACTTCCATGCCTGGAAGTTGTTCTTGTCAAGCTTTTCAGTGACAATCTGTGAAAGAGAATTAGATGCCATTTCAGAACACTGCAAAATATTCTGTCACTACAAAAAACACAGCTTTTGCCTCACACGAGCAGATCTGCAAAATGACGAAAGTGGTATTTGACCACACAGTCACTTCCTAGTGACGATTTGCATCAACAAGCAACAAGGATGATTCTGCAACTCTCAATATCTCTGCGCATAGGCATACGATGCAATTTATGCGGCAACTTTTCAGCGACCTATAGAGCAGTGGTCGCACAGCAAAACTAGGGCCTTTTTCTGAGTGCTTGCGGAGAACTTCCGCCTCCAAAATGGGCGCCGAAATGGCCTCTATTCAGAAAAATAAAGTCACCAAGGGCTTCGCCTTCTCCCGCAGCATATATTGCCCTCTCGCCACACCGCGAAGGGCGTCTCAATCTGAGACAATGCACTCTTGCACTTTTCGACTGTGCTACCTGCAGAGATTTGCTCCCAAACTCGAAAAAGGAAAGCAACACTGGTCCTCTTACCAGGACACTGCGAACTTGGTTTGCTTTCTTGAGCTCCTTACCCCGCACTAGGCTCTGATACCATGTGAAGATAGTGGGAGAGAAGGAAGGAGTCTCACTTGCGGCTTTCTCATATACACAATGGGGAAATACACATAGAGGTGGAGGCTGAAAACAGTTTTCCTCTTCTTAGTTGTGTAAGCCAAAAGAACTCTAGTACAAAGAAATAGAAGAACCCTATATGTGGGTCTCAAACCAAACTCAGCTAACTAAGGTGGCATACTAACTGAGCCATGAACTAGAGTAGATAAGGATAGCTGTCATCCAGCTATTATTCATGGGCAGTGTACCAACCACATCTGTAGCTAACAAGTTGGTGACATAAATGCACAATGGTCACCCTGGCATATCACGAGTGGAGCTCGATATCTCAACAGTAACAAGGTCCAATGGTTCATCACTAGCTCCCACATCTTCTTCACCTTATCAAGCCTTGAGCACTCACTTACATGCTTGCTCAATATTAAGTGGAATTAAGATGGAGATGGGTGAGATAACTTCATGGGCTTGGGCCTTTTCCCTTTCCATCCTTGTTCATGCAAGAATCATCTATTATTGAGTCCTTGGTGAGGTCGTCAGTGTGGCTGTCAAAATTCGGGCTCTGATTTGATCGGTTCCTCCTTCAGGAGTGCCCATGCCTTTTCTTGCTCGTGCAATTCGAAAATTCATTTTTGCTCTCAAATTTGGAGATCACTCGGTGCTCTGCTGCATGAGCTGCTCAATTCTCCTCCTCTTTTGCTACCTATTCCTTTGCTTGGGCATCTGCTTCTTTAGTTGCTCACTTCTCCTCCTCTTTGGCTACCTATTCCTTTGCTTTAGGAGGTACTTGGGCATTTGTTTCTTTAGCTACTTGCTTCTTTAATTCTTTTCCTGCCTAGTTCTTTGGTTTATTGGTAGCTCACTTTGTTGTCAAATCAACTTCAACTACTTGCGTCTACTCTTTAGCCCTTTGCTTCTTCACTTCTTTTAATGCTCAATCCTTCACTTATTGAATACTCTATGTCTCTCTCTCTCTCTCTCTCTCTATATATATATATATATATATATGTACGTCCTAGTATTGGGATAGCTTCACTTGAGTGCAAATTGTAACATCAATTCTTGCAAGGAGGGCCATAGAGACTTCATAGGGAATCCACTCGTTGATGGGGTACAAATTCATATGGTGTGCCTCGACTTTGAGGCATTGTTCCGATGGGCATGCTGCCTTGTTATGTCCACATCTAGACATGTGGTAGCTTTGGTATACTAAGGGTAGTCTATTTAAGGTTGTGCATAACACTAGGGGGGAATTGGTGCATAATGCGTGATCAACCATGCAAAGCATATGTGATGGTCACAATACTTTGCACACACCTCAACCTAGGTGGTCTTGAGTTTCATGCAATGTGCCAATCTGATAAGTACTTGTTGGAATAATACACCTAGGACAATGTTTTTTTATGCTTGTGCATGACCTAAGGCAAAAACACAGTTTAATGCTTGGTCGACCATGCAAATCATATCCGATGGGCACAATACTTTGGTCAAAAATCAACCCAACTAGTATTGACCTACATGCAAAGTGGCATGCCCATCCCATAAGAACTTGTTAGGATAATACACTTGAGAGTGCATTTTTGATGGTGGTGCATAACACTAGGAGAAAAACAATGTATAATGTGTGATCGACCATGCAAAGCATATATGATGTGGGCACAATACTCTATACGCACCTCAACCTAGGTGGTGGTATTGAGTTGCATGCAATGTGGTGCACCCATCCGATAAGTACTTGTTCAGATAACACACCTAGGAGCATGTTTTTTTATGAATGTGCGTCACACTAAGGCAAAAACAATGTTTAATGCTTGATCGACAATGCAAAGCCTATCCAATGGGCACAATACTTTGCACGCGCTTCAACCTAGGTGGTATTGTGTTGCAGGCAAAGTGGCACCCTCATTCGATAAGTAATTGTTAGAAAATAATACACCTAGGACCTTGTTTTTTATGGCTAAGGTGACTGAAGGTTTTGTAGATAGGATGTAGACTCTCCTTGATTCTTCTTGTTGCTCCTTCTTGCTTTTTGCTCCAATTTATTGTGATAAGAATGAATGAAGGGAAAAAGGCATTTTTATACTTTTTTAGGGCAAATTAAGATTTTCCTTTTCTACCCTTATTTTTCCTTTTCCTTTTCTTTCATTTCACTAGTCTTTTTCATTTTCCTTTCCTTTCACCCTTCTCTCTCTTTTTGATTAATAAATAGCATACTAAGCGTAATTGTTTTCATAGTAATTATACTCAATTGTTTTCATAATAAACACACTATTTTTGAAACTACTAACCTCCCAAATAGTTTTCTAATGTCACCCTTCTCTTTCTTTTGATTAATAAATATCCTACTAAGCATAATTGTTTTCATAATAGTTAGACTCAATTATTTTCATAATAAACACACATTTTTTGAAACTACTAACCTCACAAATAATTTTCTAATGTCAATTGTTACTCAAAATCGGCTATCCATTGAATCGCGCCTTTTTAAAAACTACTAACTTCACAAACTCCTCCTAGGTGTGTTATCCCAACAAGTACTTATCGGATGGGGGCTCCACTTTGCTCGCAAGTTAATACCACCTAGGTTGAGGTGCGTGCAAAGTATTGTGCCCATCGAATAGGTTTTTCATTGTTCATCAAGCATTTCCTCTTCCCCATAACCCTTCTCCTTATCCCCGTAATTCCCTCCCCTTACTCTCGCCAGCCGCTCCCTAAACACCCTCCCCTTACTCCCGCCAGCCTCTCCATAATCTCCTCCCTTATGCCCATAAATGTGCTCCTCTTATTCCCGCTAGCCACCCCATGATCTCCTCCCCTTACTCCCACCCCACCAGTCGACGAGGGGACTTCCCCTAACTCTCGCCCCACTAGCCAAGGCAAGAGGACCTCCCCTTACTCCTGCCTCACCAGTCGACGAAGGGACCTCCCCTTACGCCCGCCCTGCCAGTTAGCTAGGGGTAAGGGAAAGCGGAGCCCCCCTCCCCTTACTCCTTGGTGGTCACGTAAGGGAAGGGGGAAAACCCCCCCTTACCCCCTGGTGGTCGCAGCTGTCGAGGAGCAAGGGGAAGGGGGGGAACCCCTCTCCCTTACCCCTCGGCGACCGCAACCGCCAGGGAGTAAGGGGAAGGGGGGGAGACCCCCTCCCCTTACCCCTTGGCGGCCACGACCGCTGAGGAGTAAGGGAAAGGGGGGACCCCCTCATCCTTACCCCTCGGCCACGGTAGCCAGGGAGTAAGGGGAAGGGGGGAGACCGCTCCCCTTACCCCCTGGCAACCGTGGCCGACGAGGGGTAAGGGGAGGGGGGACTCGGTGCGGTACGGGAAGGGAGAAGAGGGAGGGTAAGGGTAAAGGGGAGAGGGAGGGGTTTATAATTTATAATTTAATTATTAGTTAATTTATATTTATATTGTAACTTTTTTATGCAAGTTTATAATTTTATTTTTTATTAGGTTGTATGTATTTTTTAATTTAAATTAAAATTAATTTATTAAGTTGTATGTATTATTGAATTTAAATTTAAATTTATTTTAACAATGTATTTATATTTTTAATTTTTAATTCATTTTAATATAAATGTATATTTAAATTAGCAAAATATGTTTAATTTATTTTAAAATAGTTTACTAGATTAAAGAGGCATTACTCACTTGGGCCATTCTTGAGAGCCCATCTAGGCTTGTGTCTCCCTAACAACATTTGTGTACAAATGGGGTTACATGGAATGGCCGATGGACTATCATCCGATGTTGCCTAACCTATAACTCAAGGGTGACCTTAAGGGATCTATGGTTAGGTGGTAATGCACTATCCTATACCAAAGTTCTCCCTATACTTGTACATAAACGCTTGTTGAGCTTGCAGGTTAACATGAAGATAAGGAGATCTTAGAAACCCCAAGTTAGTGTATAAAATGGGAACATGGAGAGATGCAACCATATAAGAGGATGAGGTCTCAAAGGGAATTAATCCTCTCTTAAAACTTTGGGGGAGTGCTCAATTAGAGTGGCTAGATCATGCGCATGGGGACATTGCACACAACTCCAAGCACATGTGTTGGCTCGGCGTTCCATGTGGACACGCGGCTATAGAGAATTTAACATAGTAGTAGAGGGAGGCTCTAACTATACATGTATGTGATATGGATAATGATGTAGCCTCCACGTGGCAACAAGACACTATTCTTTATACTATAGGCTGAAGACTTGGCCATCTTGGGGAGATGTGACCTTGGGTGAGGGTGAAGGTATACACACTTGGTAGTAGGTACATGTGGAGACATGAAAATGGTGATGAAACTCTTAAGGATTAGCTTGTAAGATGCTTCTTTGGAAAAAGCTTGACAAGCCCTTTCTTCCATGAACCAGGCATTTGGGGGAGTAACATGGAATGAAGCACCAGAATCCAAAATCCAATCCTGGGAATATGCATCATCTAAGCAAGGTGTTGAAAGGCAATCTAATGCTTGAAGCCCCCAAAGGGATACGGTGCTTAGTCTAAGGGATAGTATTATAGAATTACGAAAGATAGGACGAGGTGCCAAGTAAGAACATTTTTATATTGAGGAAGTCACCCGATCCTAATGTAGGATGTTGGATTGGAGATGGATGCTAAGGGTTGTTGCACCCAATTGAGGGTCTTTGGCCCTTATGCTCACATGGAAGATACCCCACCCACTTGTCACGAGGGACGCCATTAATTGACAAAGAAGTGGCTATAAGATGGGGGCTCATGGTTGATGCAAGACAATCTTCATTGTCCAGATCTCCATACATGTATATGGTTAAGCTCCCTAAGGTTCTTTTTCTCCCCTCATAGAGTCTCTCATTCCCCACTCCCTTTATCCTTCGTCTCTATCTCTGATGTCGTAGTTCCTCTCTATCTCCCTCCATGACTTTCACTATTCTTGTCCCATGTGTATATATCCCTCACACTCATGGTCCCCCAATTAAGTCCATCTTTCCTTGTCATATCTCGCTGACGTGTATGGGGGAGTGGAGTTTCGGTGTGGCTCTAGATTTAATGAGAGTTACTAGGATCAATCTAATAGGAGCCCACAATCTTTGAAAATTGGCATTAGTATTTGTCGCACGATGTAACGTAAGGTGATTAAGGTTGATTGACGTGAGTGTCAATTAAGGTGAGTGTTGATTAACGTATTCAAGGGTGGTGGTGGAACGTGCTGGCTAATTCGAGAAAGTTTGTGGGAGCTCAAGATGTTGATTCGAGAAAATTCGTGGCTGCCCCGAGCGAGTATATATGGAGGGGAGGGAGGGGGCTGAGGCAGAGCAAACAAAGGGAGGGGAGGAAAGTCTGAGAGAAGGGGGGAGAGCATGGAACGGACAGAGGCAGGGTGATGGCAACGTGCAGAGGCAAGATGAGGGCAGTGCGCAGAGGGTGAGCCAGAGTCGATGAGGGCAACGTGCAGAGGCAATGAGGCGATAAGAGCTTAGTTTAATTGGGTTAACAGAGGCGGCAAAGAGACAAACTAATGAATTTATATAGGGAGAGTGAATAGAGGGGTGCCCTAATCGGTTGGGTGGAAATGGTCAAATATAGGAAGCCTATTCGGTTGAGTGGAAATGCTCAAATATATGAAGCCTCGTTGAAATCGATAGAATTTCATAAGGAAGTGAGGACGTGGAGGATTTCTTTTGCTTTGTAGCTTTTGCCTTTGACCTTAACACGATGAACTATGGCTACCCACAGGTTCCCTTGTTCCCAACAATTCTGCTCCCCCTTCCCCGTCGAGCTTACCATCTCCAAAAATGTCCTTAGCCTCAGTGGTGGTAGCTTCGAAATCACCCTCCCCGATGGCCGCATCCTCTTCAAGATGGACGGCCGTGTCTTCACCTTGCGGGACAAACGTGTCCTCGTCGACCCCCAGGCTTCCCCATGCTCTGCGCTCGCAAAAAGGTGCACCACCTCACCACGCTTTGCTGCTCTTAATTGTGGCGATGCGGTATTCAAACCCTGACTGTAATTTGCTTCATTATTTGATGCAGTTGATGACCATGCACAATCGGTGGGAGGTCTGTAGAGGAGACACCTTCAACGAGAACAATATCATTTTTTCAGTCAAGAGATCCTCCATAATCCAGTTCAAGACTACACTTGATGTTTTCCTTGTCGGTAACCGGAACGAAGACTGCCCGAATTTCACAGTCCAGGGCGATTTCCTTGAGAGGAAGGCGAAGATTTTCCAAGGCGATGCGTTGATTGCAGAGGTGAGAATTTCCCAACATTTCTAATGGGTCCTTGAGCTCATGTCTTCTTTCCATTTGCTGAACTGCTTGCTACAAGGTCTCAGAATTTTCGAACTCATCCCTTGATTGCAGCTGAAACGCAAATTCACCGCTGGAAACATCCTGCTAGACAAGCACACTTTCATCACCGCCATCAGTCCAGGCATCGACCAAGCGTTCATCACAGCCTTGGTCGTGATTCTGGATACTATTGAACGCGAAGAATAGACAACGAGATTCTTTTCAGATTGATGGTTTCTGCATTTGTAATTTTCTTATGCTCTTTGATGCCTTAGTTTTCTTCCCATCTACCCAGTTGAAACGAATGTATAGTTCTTATGCTGAGACATGAACTAATTGAACCTTTTGGATTGTACATACCACTTTTTGAACTAATTGAACCTTTTGGATTGTACATACCACTTTTTGCCTCTCACTTAATTCGTTAGTTTTTTATCTATGCTCAAGAAAATTATACGTCCTATCATTATTATTATGCTTGGGACATGAATAATAGAACCTTTTGCATTTTATATACCACTTTTTGGTTTTCTTATCTATATTTCCCATCGAACCAATCTAAAAGCATGTATTGATTAGTAAAAAAAGGAGGGGAGGGGTGGCATACGCAAGAGGAGGTTGGAAAGAGTATAATGCGGACTTCCCTCTATTTATGAAACAAGAGCCCCTCCCCCACCCATAGCACCATGCCACGAGGCTATATTAAACATTATTGTGAAAGATATATAGCAAAAGGGTTTTAAATTCTTACCCTAAAAAATAAGAGAAGGGGGCTCCCTCCCCCAATAAATATAGAGGCATCCTTATTAACCACTCTTCCCCTTGACCCTCCCTCCTACCCTTGTTCAGTATTAATACATTTTTAAATTATTTTCAATTGGGGGGACATTCCAAGAGGCTACATGAAAAAAACAATTGTAGAAAACTGTGTCGGCTCTTTTTTAATGAGGGGCAGGGTCGGAAGCCCACGAAAAAGATCCCCTAACAAAACAAAAAAAAGGCTTAGTAAAAGGGCAGATTGCTCAAAGCCTACACTGCTAAAGGGGAAACATAGGAAAGGTGGAGACTGGCATTCCTAATACCTTGAATAATGATTGGGAATTTCTTTTTGGTCACCATAACAAAATCTACCAAGTTCATCTTCAGAAGACCCAAGAGCATACTGTCACAATATCCCATTCACGTCCTATTACCAAACACTAGTTGGTTCCATCCTGTCCAAACTACCAACAAGACTGTTGCCCTCAAATAGGGCCAACATGCAACCATCGCGGAGGTTATACCCCTGAAGTCCCCTGTGATTGTATCCTTCGAGTTCATCCCTAGTGAGAACACCAAACCGCTAAATCACACTTTGAACCCGGTGCCAACGGCATCTCGTCATCACCGGACAAGCCCAAACTAAATGATGCACATCCTCAAAGGCCTTGGCACAAAATGGATAGTTGTGGTTAGCTGCCACCCCCTTTGCAATCCGTCCTCACACGTAGCCAGTGGCGGTGAAGAGCTTTCCATAGAAAGAAGCTAGCCTTCCTAGCTATACAACCCTTGCACACTTACTTGAGCCCAAGCTTCCACCAGTCGACTTGGCATTAAGCTCCTGAAGCAAGGAGTGTCGTGCTATCAACTGATCGTACACTTATTAACAGAGATCTCCTAAAGTTGGTGTTACCAAATTCCGTTAAATAATCCCTTCCATTACAAGCAATGAGCACAAGGTAAGTCAATCTTAGCCATGCATTTGTTGTTCACCAAGATGGCCCAGCTCCACCATATATTCTCAAGAAGACTCGCATCTCCCCTTAACCCACTTCTGGCCTTCCAGCTGACAAATTGCTTGTAACTCTTCCAAGCTTCAACCAAGCCACCAATAATATCTAAAACCTTGATTTAAGTGGGAGCTGTGAGAAGATTTTGTCATACCAACTAAGGTGCTTCCATGTACCCACTTGTGCACCCTAGAGCATGTGCACATGCACACCCCCTAGGGAGCATAACACTCAAAGATACGAGGGAACCATTTGCCAATCAAAGCCATATTCCTCAAACCCACATCAAGAAGTCCTAGGTCCCCCCTACAACTTGGGCACTTTCAAAGCCTCCCACGGAATCAAGTGTAGCCATCTCCGACCACCCCCTTCTTCCATCCATAAATACTGCCCGAAGTATTTTCTCAACTTCTAGCCAATCAATATTTTTTTAATCCCATAGGGAGGCAACATATGCTGAAGCCGGGGCTAGAATATGCTTGATAATTAAAGTACAAGCATTCCATCCAAGATTATAGCCATACTAGGCACGCAGTTTGGCTTAAAGGTGCTCGTTAAACCAGTCAATTCATTGTCAGAGGGTCAAACCCAACCACAACGTTGAACCAAGATATCTCACTACCACACCCATTTCCATCCACTTGGCATTACCTGTGCCCATTCTAAAAGTGCATCCTGATTCATCCTTAAGGCATAAGACTTTGGCCAAGTGCACACTGACCCTGAGGGAACATAGAAAAAATGTAGGATCCTCTTTAAGGTGATTAAACTATTCTCCTCTTCTCTGGAAAAAGCTACCATGTCATGAACAAACAATTGCATGCAAAGACGATTCCCTGAGGGAAGGATAAGACCCTTTAGGGAACCCTCAGCTATCCCCTCTTTTAAAATCTTAATCAATGGAACTATACAAAGAGCATACAAGAGGAGAGCCAATGGGCACCCCTACCTAATTGGTATCCTGAGGTCATACCAACCCACCACAGCCCCATTTTAGCATAAGGCCATAGCAGCGTTGCCAAAAAGCATGGAAACCATTTTGCAAAATTGTTCCCCAAAACCCAATTTCTATAGCACTGCAAGAATGAAATCCCAATAGATACGATCATATGCCTTATCTAGATTGAAACAAAAAAGGATACTTTTTTGAGCCGAGACCACAACAAATCTAACCCAGTTGAAACATTAAAGATAGTCTCTATGTCTTATGTTTGCAATCCTTAGGAAACTGTGTACGTGCATGCTCAATTGTGTCAAATATAGATGCCAAATATAATAACTTGGAGGTTAAGGTTGCTAACTGAAGGGGAAACCATCTGATGATGGGTGAATTGAGTTATGAATAGTTAATAGACAAAAGAAAGCACACTACATGGTGGAAGTCAAAATTATACTTATATAAAAGGAAATCCTATTACAATGAAGCTACCTCGGCTTGAACTATGCACTCAATGGGGCAAACTCCTATTCTAGCAAGCTAGGTGAGAGAGAGCATGAACTACACAATTTAACTCTCTTCTCTCTCCTCCCTGTTATTACAAGGCTTCATCTACAACTACTGTAGAACAAACTTCTAAAATTGATACACTCACTTCAAAGAGCCATTACTCGCTATTGGTCTACAGCCTTTACTTTGTGGTTAACCCTGCTTCGGACATGGATCGCTTCTTGTTGTTGGTGCTTACCATTCAGAAGCTAACAAAAATGCACTACTCACTACCATTCGTCATTCAAAAGTCAATCAAAAGAGTGCCACCTGATCATGCCAATCATGGGTGCCACCCACTCTTTCACCTATGTTAAGTCTTCCCAGTGGCCTAACCCATGGACCAACAAAGAGGATATTTGTATATAGTTATATACAATATTTAACTAAAATGTATTAGCATATTAAATGTCAATAGCCTCGAGCCATAGTTAAGGATTACTTTCTAGTTCTATTTTCTCCCAAGCAAATCCATATGGATTAGATCATGTCAACATGATAGAAAAATAATCTCTGTCCTGAATGCCATGCCTTATTCAAAGTATATGTCTATGAATCTATATGACCTACATCACATTCATTTAGTGGAAAGCAATTGATAGTCAATTTCCAATCCAATATCATACTATGGTGCCATTTTGTGATGGAAGGGGACCCCTTGTACAGTGATAAACCTTTTCATAAGAATCCCTTCTGTGGAGTAGATTGGATCTCATGAGCCATCATTCCCCATTTCATCAAGAAAGATCAACATAATGAGCATTGTAAATTTTATAAGAACCCCATGCAAGTTCCACTGTGTATTTTATATTTAAAAACAAGATTGACAAGGGTTATCCAAGTATTTATACTAGTTACAATTCACCAAAGTGTAGACACATCCAATGACTACAAGGGTCTTGGGGGATGTGTGTGTGTGTGTGAAGGGATAAATGTTTGCAACCTCATTAGGGTTTACAACCTCATCAAGGCTTCTTTACCATTGTCACTACTAACATTGACTACCTAGCTACTTTAAAATATGGTGATTTTCTTCCACTGGCTCCTACAACTACTTCAACAAGTCATTTCATTTTTGCTCAAGGTCCGTCCTCTCCTACCACTGCCACTATAATTTTGCAATTTGTAGAGCTTAGCTACATAAGGGCTAATCAAGGCAGCTACACCCATGTGACTTTTTTCCTTGGAAAAGGTGTGTAAGTCAAAACATCGAGCGATTGTGTTCGAGCAAATATTCCTAGGAACTATGCCATTGTCTAAATTTGAAGACCATTTGAAGGCTTTTACAATTCCAATTCTTTGAAAATTGCCAATCTACATACCAACATAGATGATCGAAGCTCCACAAGAGACATTAAAGCTTGTAACATAGAGAAGTTAAGGAACAACAGACCTTTGCAAAATGACAATGTTCACATACCGACATAGTCTCCCCATGTTGCTTGACAACTCCATAGTTGGTCTTGTCCATGACCACCACTTGCCTCACCACTTGAACGTCCTAGACACAAATGTATCTCTCCATCCATGTCAAGCATGGGCCTACCAATACATTATAGTAGTCCACAACTAATATATATACCAAATAGAAGAGCTTTTTTCTTACCAAACAACATCTCAATATGCCAAGTACCTACAATGGGGCACAAAATTGCAAGCCATCCATTGTCTCCAAGACTAGCTGTAGTAGTAACCAAGCCATAAAGCATATTCTAAGAAGGCAGCAATGGAATACTGATGCCCAAGTCCTCTCCTATAGGGAAGTCTAGAAAAATAAAGTCTATAGCCCATTTAACAATCCTTCCCTTTTTCTTATACTCCCATGCAAGGTCACATGCTAGCAAAAAGAAGTCGTTTATCTTAGTATACATGCCATCTTTTTCCTACGTGTAAAGTCTTGACTCATTACAATGGAATATCCTATGAAGCATGCATACATGGCTGACCCTAGCAGACCCAAGGAATGGTTCGGTAAGGGAGCCAAGCAAAAGAAAAGGGTGTAAAGACCTTTATCATTTTCTTATCTACTTAAAAACCCCCCAAAAAATCAATAGAATATCGAAAACATCCATTTGAAATTCATAGAGCAAGTCCATATCAATTGACCAAAAGTGCGCAGTTGTTAACCATCATTGCCCTCTTCGAATCCAAGATCAAATTCCCTGTGTGGTGGTGATGGTGTGCGCTCCACATCCACTACTACCAAGATGAAGACAACAAATTTATCACATTAGTTCCTTAAGATCATCCATTATTTTTGTAACACTACTCTTCGTCAAATTCTCTTGCAAGACAAAACAAAAACACACCTTCTTTAGCATCTTTCTTTTCCTTCATTTGCATCCTTGACCTACTTTCAATATCTTTACCCATTGGGGACTCTTTCATCTTCTTGGTGGTTGAATACCTTATACAAAGGTTAAGCTCCTTCGTGAGAACATTACCACCAGAGAAGTCTAGACACCATGGATAGTTTGTTAATTCCCATTGTTAACATCATGCATTGTGGTAGGATAGATAGAGGTGGCAGGGTTAGAAATCTCTATCCAACCCCTATAATGGCATAAGTATATATGTAAGAAGTATATACTGGCTTAGAGGATAAGGGAAAAAATAGGGCCAATGATTGCCATGGTCTTTAATTCCTCAAGCACTGCTATTGTGGGATTCTCGATCTTATATAAAAAGACCCCACGAGCCAACCATCTTACTTTTGAAAAAAATAAAGAAATAAAAAATAAACCAATATTACAAGCATGAAAGTGGAAGACAAAATAGATAGGAATTACAAATTCACCCTCTATAGGGAACATCAAAAGCAGGCATCAAATACATGTTCCTCATGATGGAACTTGCCTCCAACGATGACAAGTAAATCTACTCTTACGAGAAAGAGGGCAATGCAATTAACTTTTTCTAGTGTAATCACCCTCTCTGCTCCCTCAAAATTCAATGAAAATAGTTTTGTTTTCCAAACATCCCCTAATTGTGGATCGAGACAATTCAAGGCCTATGCGAGATTAAGTTTACATAAATGAACCAACACAAAAAGAGTATGAAATGTTGACATTTTCAAAAGAATAGTTCACTTACTCTCCCCATGTGATTAGAAATTTTTCTTGAATCCCATCAATTTCCTTTTTTTTTGCAGTAGTCCTCTCCTCAATAGGAACTGTACTTTTAATTCATTCAAGTGCTCTCGTCACATCTATGTTGAATTCAACCTATATTTGATAGAAGAAGGAGAGATTGTTTGAGCTCATATTCCAAAAACAAAGTATAGTTTAGAGGGTATTTGGCATGCCTAGCATTCCAAGTAAACAAGATACTTGTGCCTACTTTGGTTGGAGTTTGTTTTGTTTTAGGTACATACCAACCAATACAATAACATAAGACGATATCATCCCACAGTTCCCTTCACCTCCTTATTCTTGGCATTAATAATGACTTGAAGTTCTTGTGAGGTCAATGTGCTCATAAATTCATGACCATCACATTTGCAAATGTTGTTGGAAAATTAATGCCTGGAGGGGCCACTATGTAAAAACCCCATATAGCATGTGCGATTAAGGGGTATTATAAAAACCCCCTACCTACAGGTTATTATAACCTATAGAAACCCCTTTTGTAAATTTTTAGATGATTAAAGTATCCCTTACGTTTTTAAAAAAAAATCTATTTGACTTAGAAAACCCCTTATGTATGAATATTTTTTGTAACTCCATTAAAATATATAACCCCTTCTATTGATCACACGTGCTATCTTACATATTTCTTAGTGTCCCCCCTAGGCAATAATGATAACGTCCCTTAAAGTCATCTTTATGAAAGCATGTTCATTCCTACATCAATCCAATTCCAAGATTAGTTTAAGTAAAAAGATAAAACAAATAATGAAAAACTAGGCAACAATGATTTGGGTCATACAAATTCATCCTTTGCAAGCTCACCATTAAGGCAATCTCATATGTCTTCCATGGGTCTAATAGTGTGCACGTAACATGTATGTGTCTTGCTCTTGTTTCCTTATAAGACTTCGTGATGAAATACATCCATGCCATTGTCTTTTCGTTGGCTTCCCACACATAAAACATCTTATTACATAGATAATGCAAATCTAGCCTCTGCTCCAATTCTTTCTCGAACATGTGATTGACCTCTCTCCACATTGGAGACCAAGACTCTCTCTTTGCTAGAGTAATCACCATTTCCTCCTCACTCCCTATGCAAATAGATACAATGAATGCATCCTTTTTTTGGGAAATACCCTTCATACTGAAATACACTCTTTAGTGCATCCCTTTTTGGGGAGATACCCTTCATACTAAAATGCACTCTTTACTGCATTGACATCACTCCTTAAACCCCTCACTCTAGTATAGGTGATAAGTCTGCAAAGAGGAATCCTAGGTAACTCATCTGAGCTAAGGAGCCTACACTTTGAAATGATATCTCCCCAACTATCAAGATCTAAGTCAATATCCTCAACTATCGAGTCTCATCTCCTACTCCCTTAGTGCCATGAAGGTCTGTAGTATCCTCTATGTTCGTAGGTATATCACTCCCAAATCTACCTCACCCTCCCTAGCATTAGGCTGGATAGTCTACTTCCTTTTCCTCTCTCTCTTCTTGGGAGGTGATACTAGTTTCTCTTTACCCTTCCCCCTTGTCTTAGGTGGAGGAGTTGTACTCTCCCTAGTATCCATCTTTAGAATAGTAACACAAACAACTACAAGAAATAAACAATTCTTCACAATGCCATTAGAATGATAAAATTGAGGAGAAGATTTCTTTGCAAAAAGTGAATAAATGGGGCATACAAGTGTCCACAACGTTGTGGCCTCCTCCACACTTGATGGCACCTTATGAGAATTTAAGGAATCCCTTTCTTCATAGAGTATGGGCCTATAAGATGGTCAAAACAATGTCCAACTGAGGCTATTAGGAGACCGCGATGTCCTAGTCTCCTTGGACCCTCCATTCACTATTTTTCCAAGATTTCAAATCTGATTTATCCTTGCTAAATTCGCATCTTTCAAGAATTTTATTTAAAAATCCAAGGAAGAGTTCCAATTAAATGAAAAAATTTGCACAGCTAGATGGCCAAAAAAATTGCCAGACAGCACTCCTAGGAGGCCATGACATTGTGGTCTCCTTCAAGCCCCCTTTCTCTAGTTCTCTGGATATTCCTCCATGCTAGATATGTATTTGTCTCAGCCTTTGAATGGGAAAAACCATGGCAAAAGAGAACTCCCAAGAGACCACAACTCACGGTCTCCTTCAAGCCCCATTTCTCCATTTTTTGGGGTATTCTTCCATGGTACATATGTATTTCCCCATTCAAATTCACTCCTTATGTCTTCACAGAATACCCCCTTTTCTCATTTCTTGCTTCACAACCATGACATTGTCACAACAAAAGACCTAATTTATTTGTTCTTTGGTAAAATGTAAGCTTTAGACCCAGACCTCAAATGGGAAAAAAAGAGCCAAGCCGGTATAAAAGCAAGCCATGATATCATGGCCTCCTGGGATACCTATATGATAGTTTTTGGGTGCCCATTTGAGAGCTCTTTCCATTTAAAAATAGATCAAAAAATTCTAAATTGTATACAAAAAAAGTGCCAAAAAATAAGGCAAGTGGGTCTCCAAGGGGGCGCGATATTGTGGCTTCCTTGGAGATTGATTTGCCCCTTTTTTCAAGGTTTGTCTGGACTTGTTTGCATAAGCTCTCCCTATCCACCTCAAGTGTCTAGACAATACAATCTATTTTCCAAATGCGAGAGTGCTTGTGAACAAATGCATTGATAAAATAAAAGCATACTCAACCATCTCATGCACCTAAAAATAAGGCAAAGTTGTGTCCATGAAGGCCGTGATATCAAGGTCACCTTGAAGGCTATTTTGTGTAGCTTTTGCGGTGCTTCAAAATAAAAAATTTCATCAAAGTATCCTGACTAACAAGCTTGCTACATGCTATGAGCAAATAGTCCTGTCAGAAGCCCACAAGTGATGTCGCGGTCGTATTGAGTGGTATTTGCTGAGTTTTTGAGGTTTTTTGTCTTTGATAGATTGATGAATAATACCAAGAAGAGGTGTAGAAATGGACATCTATGGGAGACTCACCTAGCTTGCAAAAATGATAAGATGCAATCAACAAGCCTAGTGAGCAGAGGAGGGATTTCCAGTTGGGCTATGGGCAGAAGGTGCACCAATCAAACCGAGCTATGGTGGGAGGAAGGTTGCACCAAGAAAACAATCGAAACAGTGGGTGGGAGGGTGTATCAATGTAGGGGGGAAGAGCATGAGCAATTGAGAGGGAGCGTCAGCATGGAGAGGGAGCATGACTGTGGAGAGGGAGCATGAGTGTGGAGAGGGAGCATGAACGTGGAGAGCAAGTGCCACAAGGAAGCATGAGCTATGGAAAGGAAGAGTGAGTAGTGTGTGTAAGAAGAGTGGGTAGCATGCGTGAGAAGAGTGGCAAATGCGAGGGAGTCATAGAGAGTTAGAGAGGCTTTGAGAGCGAGGGAGTGTTACAGCAAGGGAGTGTTAGAGGGAGCTAGATTTTACTAAGTGACTTAGTAAAAGACGGAGTGTGAGAGAGACTTAGTGAGCAAGGGAGTGTTAGAGGGAGCAATACTATACTAAGTGACTTAGTGAGCAAGGGAGTGTTAGATTTAGTGAGCAAGGGAGTGTTAGAGGGAGCGAGACTTTACTAAGACTATGAGTTTGTGGAGTCTAAGAGATAGAGAGTGGAGTATGTTGTGTGAGAGGGAACGATACTTTACTGAGACTTAGTGGGTGATTGTGGGAGTGAATGAGAGAGTGTGAGATTTTAATGAGAGTTAGAGACTGCAAGACTTGGTGAGAATAATAGAGTGATTGAATGGTAGATAGAAAAGAGGTATCAAGAGATACAGAGAGATACTCTGCCTAAGAGTTGGAATGTGAGATATCGTGGTGGGTTCCTTAATCATAAGGACCAGTAGATAGCGAGTGGTGGAATAAGGGTGGCTAATTGCTAGGATGGTGCTTAATATATGTAACCAACTCCATTGCAAAAATGGATCTCATGCTCAAATTCTTTGCACAAAAATTTCTTTTTGCTAAAACTTGTCCACTGTTCCTTTACCATCCACATTGCCTATGCTGGAACAAATTTGCAGATGCTTGAAAACATAAATGTGCTCCTACTACATGCATCTTGATGATGGATAAAACCAAGCAGATTTCTACCATTACGTGCCTATCATGCCGTTGTACAAATATTTGGTGATCAAAATTCCACTTTCTTCTTTTGGAATCCTTCTCCACTATCTTCTTTGGACTCCTCGTCTCCCTGTTCACAGATCCGTTGTCCTCACAATGTCACGTTCAATTTGCTCTTCTATTTCTGCATTCTCTCCCCTGAGTGTTCAACTCAGAATACCTCTGGTGCTAATGGCTTACTTCAAACATGGGGTCCAAAATGCAAATCTGATATGACTCTCTTGTTTGCGAGGTACTTATGAGTTCTCCTAGGTTAGTTTTCAGTTTTAAATTGAGAGAATTCCATCCATTGAATGAAAAATTGTAGCCACTGCCATTTTTGGTATTTGTACGAATACATCCACCTGTCTTCCTTGCCACCTCAACCACTTGCTTGCCAACCCTGCTTGCCTACCTACTACCTCCTTCTTGCTTTCATAACTACCAGCTCTCTTCATACGTACCTTACTGCACCCTTGCTTGTGTTGTAGTCTTTCGTTAGTAATTAATGTTTGTTTGTTTTGTTTTGTTTAGGACTGGCACTCATCTCTCGTAGGAGAGTTGTGTGTTGTAGTATTTTTAAATTATTTTATATTTATTTTGTATTGTATTTAAGTGTGTAGATAGGTTGGCACTCATCTCACCTGCGAGAGGTGTGTGTTGCAGTCTGTTTTTGTCGTGTGTTGCAATTGCAATTATAATATAAATAATTGTTTTTTACCTGAGGCCTGGCACTCATCTCTCTTAAGAGAGTTGTGTGTTGCAGTCTCAGTTTGTATAAAAATGTTTATTTGTAGGAACTCTTGGGCTGGCGCTCATCTCTCCTAAGAGAGTTGTGTGTTGCAGTCCAAGCTTAGTGATGTTTTCATAGATGCTTATTCTAGCACTCATCTCTCCCTTGAGAGTTGTGTGTTATAGTCTAAGTTTAGAGATGTTTTTAAGCACTTAGTCTGGCACTCAATTGTCCCTTGATAGTTGTGTGTTGCAGTCTAAGCTAGATATCATGCGATATGCTCTTAGACACTTAGTTTGGCACTCAATTGTCCTTTGATAGTTGTGTGTTGCAGTCTAAGTTAGATATCATGCGATGTACTCTTAGACAATTAGTCTAGCATTCAACTATCCCTTGATAAGTGTGTGTTGCAATCTAAGTTAGATATCATGCGATGTGCTCTTAGACACTTAGTTTGGTACTCAACTGTCCCTTGATAGTTGTGTGTTGTAGTTGAAGCCTAGTGTTGGATGGTGAAGTCCACGATTAGGTTATATCTAGGTCATTTTTTGTGTAGGTTACACGCTTATTTTTTATGTTTTGATTTTATGTAGTCTGTTACATGATGTGCGCTTGAGTTGAGAGGTTATATTTAGGTAATTTCTTAGACTGCTTGCATTGTTAATTGTTATGGTTTAATGAGTTTCTTATTGCATTTGGCACTGAATTAGTTTTTGAATTCTGTGTTGCAGCTAACTGCATATGAGATGGCTCACGCAGGTGAGAAGAGGAAGTGTCAACAATCTAATCTCACTAAGATTGAGAGGAAGGTGCTGAAAAACAAGAATGTACACTTCTTAATGAATGTCGATGAGGACATCATTGAGACAACTTTCCAAAATGGTGAAAGCAGTGTACAGAATTTGGTGAGGACAATAGCAGAGCATAGAGGGAGGACCTTGCGTGACCGATTTCCAAATGTTTTTATAGTAGAGTCTATAGACCAGTATTTGCACCACTTCACATTGGAGGGTCGACGATGCCTCGGTCAAATAGATCGAGACATAAACTCCTATGACACGAAGTGGGAGGGTCTTGCTGTAGATGCCAGGGTCATGTACATCAAGAATGCATGGTGAGGTTACAAAGGCAAAGGAATTGCCTCGACCTCCCTTCCATCAATGCACCCATGCCACCAAGCATAGCCGCAACCACAAGCACTAATGCACTATGACATGAAGTGGGGGGTAATAAACTTCATGCACCTCTTTACTTCCTGCTGCTTTTGAACTGACTGACAAAGATATTTATCATTCAAAAAAAGACATTAAAAAGAAGCTCTTATACCAAGATACCACACCATACTTTCCTCCCTCAAATGAGAATGAAGATGGTAATATCCCAAGTGATGTTGTACTCAAGCATAGGGAGAAGGAAAGGATCAGCAGAGGCCATAATCTCAGCGAGCTGGAAGAGCGATACGTTGTTGAAAGAAGATCTTGCGGCTCAACATGACATGAACTATATATATCAAGGAGTTTGAAGGGGCTGATTGGGTCGGATGGGTAGATTGCGAGGAAACATTGCACCTCCTTCATAGACACCTTTACACTTAGCTCAAAACACTCTACAAACTATCATTAGACACAGAGGCCTATAACTTTCAGTACAGACATGATATCAGAGATTCAAACACACAAAAAGATGTGCCTCAAGATGGGCTTCACGCTGATATAAGTTGCGTTGAAAACAGATAGATGGTTGAAGAGATATGGATAGTGTAAGGGAGTAAAAACTGTCATGAAAACATACTGTCAGACACAGAGACTCATAACTTTTTGCAACAGTATTTGATTCAAGATCTAATCACACAGGACATGCACCTTAAAGAGAGCTTTGCACTGATATAAATTTCATTAAAATCGAACTATTGAGTAGAAAGTTATGAGCAAAACACTAATAGGGGGTCAAACTGTCATGAAAACTGCCCTCCACCCATGCTAATTTCACCTGAGCAGGATGCTCCCTCAAGACTCCACCTTCATCAAAGATCCACCCCTCATAGATTTTGCCTAGAAGAGGGGAAGAAGTTTGCATTGTGGCTTGGGAAATAGATGGACCATGTGTGCACAGTGAGTGGCTGAATAGAAAGAACTTTTAAGGCTCTTCTGAAAGAAAGAAAAGGAAAGAGACACTCAAGAGAGAGAGAACCTGTAGTGACCTTCATTACCAATAGAGTGAGACTCCACTCCAATGCAACTCAAAACACTACAAACACAAGGGAGAAGAAGAGGTTTCATATGTACAAGAGGGAGCGGAATCTCCAAGACTACTCATAGAGAGAGAACGAACTAGAGAGAGATGGACTCAAGAGTCTACATAAGAGAATATCTACAAGAGGGAGAGAAGGCTCATGGAAGAGGCTTGAGGAGACTAGAGCTACAGCAACATGAGGCCTAATGGTGGAAGAGATTGATGAACAAGGGAGAGGAGGGCTCCTTTTATCATTTACAATTGCTGCCTGTAGATTCTTTTCCCCATCAATCACATAAGCCCGTATGTCACCATCCATGTCCTTTTTGGCTACTCTTGCCATGTGTCCCATCACAAGATGCTCAAGACTCTTAAAATATTGAGAAAGTCAAGAGTCTCCCCACATGGAGCCCATAGGGACCCTCTCTTTTCCACATGTCCACATCCTCCTTATTCCACATAGGAATTCTAGAAGGATTCCTCTTGACTTCACACTCCTCCACATGCCTTCCACACGCTTGGTATGTGGCCTCTCTTATATTATTGGAACATGTGGAGATGAGCCCACCTCTTTATATGACTCACTCTTCCTATTTTCTAAAAACCCCATAATATCCCATACACAAATAACTCTTACCCCATACCAAGGTATTTATAATTCATACCCATGGTATTTACAATGATTTATTCCACTCATTCTCTCAATCCCATACAATATCTTAGAAAATAGAAATAAGTGAGAGCCGCTAGGCTATCACTTGATACTTAAACTCTTATCAAACATAGAAGAAAACAATACCAATGCCAAATAAAAATATTAATTTTTGGCGTCATAGCACCCACGCCCCTAGTCACATGCGGCATTGCACCTACCACAACCACGAGCACCAATGCACCCATGTCCCCAGTCACATGCCGCATTCCACCCAATGCAACCACAAGCACCACTGCAGCCATGCCACGCATTTGCATGAGTGCATCGACCACATCATGTCTTTCCTCGTATACCTTTTTCCCAAGTTCTTCCATACCTAGAAGAAGTTCCTCCTCCCGATCCACATCTCCCACCGCATGCACGCCCACATTTCACCACATCTTTTATGTCTCCATTTGTATCTCCTACCACACACGCAAACTAGTTTCCATCTCCCGCATACGCATCTGCACCAAGAATGCACAATCTATCTGCACAAGCATATACATTTCCATCTCCTTCATTCTCGCCTACACAAGCACCACGCACATCACATGGCTTGTGTGATCATGTAGTAGTGGCAAGACCCATGTGGCCCATACTGCTTCAGCACAACGAGACATTCAATTCATGCCTAATGTAGCTATGGGCACAGGCACGAAAGGAATAGTCAACATGTGCAATATTCTTGTTGCTCCCTTTGATCCGCACAAGATTTATGCATGTAAGGTGCTGAGGGTTTCTATGCCCACTGATGCATTGAAGGCCAGAGCCTTGGAAGAAGCCACATGCTTGGGTGATGTTGCATCCGGGCATCATCCGAGCAATAGGTTTAGTCCATGATGATAACCCAATGATACTATTTTCGTTCTGGAATGGAAATCATATAGAAAGATGGCTAACCTACCTCGAACATGACAAAAAGCCACCATCTCCGATGTTTCATAGAGATGATGTGAAAATGCCTGTTAGAGCTCCATGGGTCCGTCAGCATGTATTTGATATTTTAAGTGCACCAGTTTGTAGTATTAGTTACATGCACCAACACAATGTTTTGCATAATGATTTGCATGTGCAGAACATTATGTTACACTCCTCGGAGTCATCCGAGGAAGTGTATCTCAGCATTTGTGATTGGGGAATGATGACCCCATGTAGCACTAGGAAGCACTATCCCGCATTACTCAGTGATAGCCCCAACACTGTGCTAAGTTCCATTGCTAGATTTTGCCACGTTGCTCCAGAGTGCCTCTGCACTAATCCCCCACCTTTCAATGTTGCATAAGATGTGTACGCTATGTCTCATCACATCTTAAAGATCTTGGACATTTGTGCACCATCACTAAGTACGGGATCTGCAGAAGCTCTCATTGAACATCTACGACAATTTGCGATTTAGGGAAAGTCAGTCAAACTGAATAGATGTCCAAGTATTGCTGATTTTTGTGGGGTTTTTGACATTTCTCCTAGATGTGGTATACAGCTCACTCCACAAACCAAGGACTTAGACCAGCAAATGACTAAGTCTTTCTTGGACAATTTGTAATATGAGTGACCGATCATGAATACTTGTAACATTGCTATTTTTGTATATCATCCAAGTCTGGATCCACTCCATTATTCAAAGTTGTATATTTACAATGAGATGATAAATGATGCGATAAGTAATGTTAAATATTGTTTGTATACTGTGATGCCAAAAATTGATATTTTTTATTTGGCATTGGTATTGTTTTCTTCTATGTTTGATAAGAGTTTGACTAGCAAGTGATAGCCTAGCAGCTCTCACTTATTTCTATTTTCTAAGATATTGTATGGGATTGAGAGGATGAGTGGAATGGATCATTGTAAATACCATAGGTATGAATTATAAATACCTTGGTATGGGGTGAGAGTTATTTGTGTATGGGATATTATGGGGAGTGAGTCATATAAAGAGGTGGGCTCATGTCCACGTGTTCCAATAATATAAGAGAGGCCACATGCCAAGCCTGTGGAAGGCATGTGGAGGAGTGTGGAGTCAAGATGAATCCTTCTAAAATTCCTATGTGGAATAAGGAGGATGTGGACATATGGAAAAGAGAGGGTCCCTATGGGCTCCATGTGGGGAGACTCTTGACTTTCTTAATATTTTAAGAGTCTTGAGCATCTTTTGATGGGACACATGGTAAGAGTAGACAAAAAGGACATGGATGGTGACATACGGGCTTATGTGATTGATAAGGAAAGGAATCTACAGGCAGCAATTGTAATTGGGTGAAGGAGGGTGACAAAATCTCTATAAAAGGAGCCCTCCTCTCCCTTGTTTAACATATCTTCCACCATAAGGCCTCATGTTGCTGTAGCTCCAGTCTCCTCAAGCCTCTTCCATGAGCCTTCTCTCCCTCTTGTAGATATTCTCTTATGTAGACTCTTGAGTCCATCTCTCTCTAGTTTATTCTCTCTCTCTCTCTCTATGAGTAGTCTTGGAGCTTCTGCTCCCTCTTGTATGTATGAAACTTCTTTTTCTCCCTTGTGTTTGTAGTATTTTGAGTGTACTTGTCTTACTCTCATGGCAATGAAAGTCACTTCTTATCATTTTCCTTGAGTCTCCATTCCTATGTCCTTTTCTCTCTCTATTCAAGTCTCTAAAGTAGTTCTTGTTCGGCCACTCACTGTGCACACATGGTCCATCCGTTTCCCGAGCCACCATGCAAGCTTCTTCCTCTCTTTTAGGCTAATTCTAGGGGTATTGGATCATTGATGATTGTGGAGCCTTGAGGGAGTAGTTTGCTCAGGCGAAATTAGCATGGGTGGAGGGTAGTTTTTATGACAATTTGACCCCCTATTAGTGTTTTGCTCATAACTTTCTGCTCGATAGTCTGATTTTGATGAAACTTATATCAATGCAAAGCTCTATTCAAGCTGCATGTTTCTACATAATTAGATCTTGAATTAAATACTACTATAAAAAGTTATGAGTCTCGGGTATTGGATCGTTGATGATTGTGGAGCCTTGAGGGAGTAGTTTGCTCAGGCGAAATTAGCATGGGTGGAGGGTAGTTTTTATGACAATTTGACCCCCTATTAGTGTTTTGCTCATAACTTTCTGCTCGATAGTCCGATTTTGATGAAACTTATATCAATGCAAAGCTCTACTCAAGTTGCATGTTTCTACATAATTAGATCTTGAATTAAATACTACTATAAAAAGTTATGAGTCTCTGTGTTTGACAATCTGTTTTCATGATAGTTTTTACCCCCTTTCAGTAAATTGTCCATATCTCTTCAACCGATTATCTGTTTTCAATGAAACTTATATCAGCACGAAGCTCTCTTCAAACTTTTTTTTTTATTAAAGTGATTAGATCTTGAATCAAATACTACTGTAAAAAGTTATGAGTCTCTGTGTTTGACAGTCTGTTTTTATGATAGTTTTTACCCCCTTTCAATAAACTGTCCATCTGTTTTCAATGAAACTTATATCAGTACGAGGCTCACTTCAAGGCACATTCTTGTAGTACTTTAATTTCTAAAATCAGTTCTTTGGTGGAAGTTATAGACCTCTATGTTTTCTAGCAATTTGTAGAATGATTTTGAGCCATTTCTAGAGGCTTCTATGAAGGAGGTGCCGTGTTTCCCCGAAATATCTTACAGGCGCAAAGAGAGATGCTGGGAGAGAGGTGCTAGGTATTTTTGCTGCTGGTCCAGTGGATGATGATACCATGCAAGGCGACCCGCTCTCTCTTCGACAAGTACAGAGACTATGTCCATCAGAGTTTGTAAGAAACACCTTTTTTCTTCATTCAGAAAATGCTAGGAATAAATATGCATAGCCCAAGTTGTCAGACTTGCGGCACAAAACGCTAGCTCGCATCTTTCTCCAGTGATTCATAGAGGTGGAAGGGAGCATCCCCTTCCGGCAACGTTGGTGGCAAACTTGCAGCGTTCAATGTCAAGTTTTCGAACAATTTGGTCTTTTATAATCCCACTAGTGCCTCAAGAAAGAAGTTGCTATGACGAAGGAAATTCCTTGAAAGACTTGAAAGAAATTAGCAAATACCCATGTATTTCATTTAGCAGATGTATGTCTACGATGTCGTGCATCGACGTGTGGATTGGAATGACAAGCATCACTTGTCAGGAATAGGAAAGGGACGTCTTGCAGAGTGCAAGCAAGCAAGGACAGAGAATAGAGAGCCTGTGTCTCAGAGACCTTGCGTGCTAACTCCCCAGGCACACAGTGATCTTGTTGACTTGGCTACATTTGCCATATCCCTCTGTCAACAAGGTGTTACTACTGCTGAAGGAGTTACAAGATCGCATTGCATTACAAGCCAAAGAGATCGAGGACTTGTAAGCATGCATACAGACATTGGACACTGAGCTTGCATACTACAAACATACCTTTGGAGATTTGGATGCAGTTGAGAATACCGACATTTTTGATTTTGAGGATCTCACTAATATAAATTCGTAGGGTGCAAGACCAAGCACTCAGGGAACGGCAGATGTGGATCCTACTGCATAATTATGTACATTGTAAACTTCATATATAACTTTGTAATACTCTTCTTTGAATATAATGATCTAGGTTAAGTGCATTTGTTTCATTGTATAATTTTTATCATTCTCCAGCTTCTTATGCAAGTGATATAAGTGATTTAAATGGTTCAAGTGGACTAAGTGATATAAGTGATTTAAGTGGACTGTGATTTAGGTGGACTAAGTGATTTAAGTGAACTAAGTGGTATAAGTGGTTTCAGTGGATTAGGTGGACTTGTAAAGTTAATGCGGATATATTGAAATATATCGATGTGAATTAGTGCACATGATAACTAGATCAACCATTGAGACTTGACAATATTAACTTCGATTGCACATATTCGATTATTCTTTCCAACTTTTTGATGTTGCCTTGAAAGTATTTGCAAGTCACAAGGTAGGCTCTAACTATATTTGTGTATACCAAAATCATCCACATTCTCAATAATTACAACACAACATCGCTTGTAGCCCACAAGGTTCTAGATTTCAAGTACAAAAGGAGACAAGATGGATATGAGCATATGCACTCTTCCATCGCTTGACATATTCTCCCATCTATCCCCTCGCATACAACATTATATCTGATATAATTAGAGCTTCATCCACCGCTTCCATCACCTATCATATTCTTCCATCACTCTATATTGCATTCAACATAGGTACAATATTGTCTATCTCTTTGACTTCGCTGTTGTCCACTGAGTAGCTCAAGCTCATCTTCCTCTTCATGGAATGCACCCTCAGCAACTAATTCTATAGTCAATCGTTGTCCAACCATTCTCATTATAGCGGCTTCGCTTACTGCCCTAATTGCAACATTGAATCCTTTTAACAATCGTAGATTTCCAAAGAAAAATAACAAATTTGCAGCTCTTAATGGCTTTAAGTGATTGCATCTCTTAGAATGAATAAAATCGTATGCACTCCAATTTCGCTCACATGCACCCGATGATGCAACAACAGAGAGCACACAAATTACAACATGTTGTAACTCCAATGTCTCTCCACCATATCCCTTCCACCAAGTAGCTGCAATAGTTGTCTTAATAGCATCAAGATTCCAAGGATCTCCAAAAGAGCCTTCGCGATTCGTATACCTCACTCGTTGTTGATAGGCTAGTTTCCCTTGATCTCTCGGAAGCAAGTTTTTACAAACCTCTCGAAAGTTACTTATGACTTCAGGATTCTGTGATTGAGCATGCATTTGATATTGTGGATGTACTGCAAACGAAGCTCCATGCAAAGAGGTCTGCATTTGCTTCCATCTCTTATCGGCCATATATACCACTTGTTGCTCTTCTCTAGGTGCAAAGCGCACGAATTCTTTAACTTGTCATATTGCTTCTAACATCTTCCAATACACTTTACCCATAACAAAGGCATCAACGTCGACCATCCTCAATATTGTTACAAATGGCTCTATACCTTCTTTTATTCTTTTGACATTTTTCTAGAATAGAGATGATTGTACAAGATGCACACATTTAGAGCCTGGTATTGCGTACTGCGTCTTTTTCTCAAGCCCATTCGCCCATCATCTATCAAAACAATAGTCTCGACTAAAGCTTGACGCACTTCCAACAATCTAGCAAGAACTAGAAAAGAAGTGGCAAAACTAGTTTGACAAAATTTCCTGAGTTGCTTCATAGAGTGCTCTTTGAATACTGCATGCAAGTATTGGTGACTCTTTATAAAACTCACTACGGCATTAACATCTTGTAGTACTGGTTGCACAAATGGCAATTGTCCAATATCCTTCAACAATAAGTTGAGAGTATGAGCACCACATGGCACCCATGTCAAAGTGGGGTAGCCCCTTCAAGCCCCTAGATATATATCAGTTCATGTCATATGGAGTCGAAAAATCTTCTTTCAACAACGCATCACTCTTTTTTTTTGTGTCAACTGGTTTGGTGAGATAAAGGCCTCTACGGATCCTTTTCTTCTCCCGATGCTGGACTGCAACGTCCCTTGGGATGTTACCATATTCATTCTCCTCTAAGGGAAGCAAGGAGAAAGATATGTTGTGGTTTTATTTGCATGAAAATATTTTCTTAATCTCTCTTTGCAAGTGATAAGGGTCTCTATTATTAAGATTGGGAAGAGCAGGAAGCTAAGAGGTGTGTGAAGTTTCATTACCCCCAACTTCATGTCACAATACGTAAATGATGCAATAAAAATGATGATCCAATTATCAAATATGATAAATGATGCAATAATTAATGTTTAAATATTATTTGTATAAGTGAATGATGCGATAAAAATGATGGTCCAATTTTAAAATATGATAAATAATGCGATAATAAATATTTAAATATTGTTTGTATAGGTTTAATATTGTTTAATATTGTTTGTGGTTTACAAATTAATTCTATCTTGTTGTCATTTTTAAGGTTAAGTATAAGCATGGAGTGAGAGAACTTAGAGAACATTCTCTCATAGGATCCTCCCCAACCAGAGCAATCTCCACTTCAAGAGGGCCCACAAGGTGCTTTTGTGCCTAAAGAGGCTAATTTAGTAGACCAGCTAAATCACACCGAGATGCTTTGCAATGCTCCTCCCAAAACTGTTGTATGAAGGACCTAGTGGAATCATCCAACAATCGATCGCTGCGAGGTGCACGACCACTCGAAGCCTAAAGAGCATCAGTCTCACTATCCTCTAGACTCTGCCTCCTAATGATGCCTGCTCGCAAATGTGCGCGATGCAATCTGAAGAAGACGTGAAGCGGTACGCACATGGCCTATCATATGAGGTCTACTAATGGCAGCCACAATAGCACGACGTGCTGCCAAGGCATCACTGGAGTTCCTATGCTTAATAGAAGCATAGGAACGTCGAACACTGCTAAGGACCTCACTAGATACAACCCTATCTCTACGTGCACCAAGACCAGCAAGCCTCCTACACTCTACCAAGTCAGGGTGACCAATCAGGGACGTAAGAAGAGAAGACTATGAAGTTGGCGTGAGGTCACAAAAAAAAGACTGCACAATCTTGCTAGTACGACGACGGATAGTGGACTTTGGCAAGTCACGTCGTGAAGCAACACTGCTGCTGCAAGGTGGGGCAAGGGGATCAATTGGAGATGGTAGGGTGGATGGGGGAAGGGAGGCGCCAAGCAGAGCGGGGGGAGGGGGAGGGGGAGGGGGAGGGGGGAGGGTGGAGGGGGAAGAGGTAGGGGTGGAGGCCAAAATGTAGGTGGCTAGGGGAAGGGCGGAGGCTAGAGGTAGGGGAGCGGATGAGCATGGGGGGACAATGGAGGTGGGGGTGGGGGTGGAGGTGGGATGTAGAGGTAGAGCTGGAGGTGGGGATCAGTGGTGGCAGCGCGAGCTCGAGCTCTAGAGGCTCTCTTGCGCTCATGAGCCTTCCGCTTGCGCTCCTCGTCCATGCATTATCTGTTACGAATGCAATAACATTTTCACTGCCACCAACTTTACGAATTGCTCTTTCGTATATTTTTACAATATATGCTGAAGCTTTTTCTTTTAGAGACGTATCATTACTCTCCAAAAACATAGTTCCCTTGGGAGTAATGCACATTACATTTATCAAGGGTCTAGCCTGCTTGATAGTCCATCCATCAAAAGCAAGAGTCGGCCCATATGTAGGAATAAAATCCAATATCTTTTTTTTCAAGCAATCCGCCACAGTTTGTTTGACTCTATCAAGATGATCTGTATGCTTTTTATTATAATCCGGAAAAATAAATCCTGGTCTAGCACATGATTTCAAGGCATTACAAAACGTCTCATCTCTCATGACATTAAATGGTATACCATTTTTAAAAAATTCTTCTGTCCATCTTAAGTGCACTTCATGCACTTGTTGCCGAAGAAATCCATCCTCCATAGAAGATTGTTCTCCCTTTTTTCTCTTCTTTACCTGACAGGCATTAGTCGCATCAAAACTCACCTGCGACCTGCTTGCTAGCATATCTACATCACCTTCATGGATGGATACACTCCTCACATTTATTGGTGCTTCTCCTTCAACTATCTCATCAACCTCAGTGCTCACATCTTGTTGATTTGGACAATTTCTTGTCAAGGTCGGATTAACCACTTTCTTCACTTTCTCTAAATACGATTTGCATAACGGAAGAACATCAGATGGAGTGCATATGCAAGCTCCAACGTCACTGCCTATTCCGAGAAAATGTTACTTGATGCGAGTAGAACCGCCTGTGAACTTGTATCCACAATATTTACATTGTAAGAAAGAGACTGAGGCATGTACTTTTCGTATCTCTGTCACATATGACCAAATCTTGCCGCGCACCATGCTTTTGAAGTTGCCAAGAAACAAAATGCCAAAAAATTAATTTGAGTATACAATAGAAACATACTGCAATACACATTTTATAAAAAACAACACATATCCTTTAAAAAACATGTTCAAGCATGCAATATATTAATTTTCATTCATTCACGCTTTATTAAAAGAATATGAAATATTCATTCAAAAGAAACTATAAGAATAAGTAATAAAAATTAAGACATTGATTCATTTCTATTAGAAGAATATACTCAAATTGAAAATCATTCATTCACATTCTATTGAAAGAATATTATATATTCATTCAAAAGAAAGTGAAAGAATTGAGTAATAAAAAGAGATATGGATTCATTTTTATTTGAAGAATAGACTCCAATTGAAAATCATTCATTCACATTCCATTGAAAGAATATTAAATATTCATTCAAAAGAAAGTCAAAGAATAAGACAACTCTTCTAATAACTTTTAAAACTTTCAATTCGTACACTTTAAAACTCTTTGTATTCTTTCACATTCTATTGAAATAATATTAAATATTCATTCAAAGAAAGTGTGAGAATAAAAACACAAAATAAAATCCATTTTCTCACAAGAGATCTAGGGAACTCAACGAGGAGATCCTAGAACTGCCACATATAAAAATTCTCACAAGAGATCTAAGGAACTCAACAAGGAGATCCTAGAACTCCCACAAATAAATTTCATAATTTCATAGACACAAAAACAAGCCCATTTCTCACAAGAGATCTAAGGAACTCAACAAGGAGATCCTAGAACTCCCATGTACAAAAATCTTATCACAAGAGATCAACGAGATCCTAGAACTCCCACATACAAAAATCTATCCACATGAGATCAAAGAAACTCAACAAGGAGATCCCAGAACTCCCATAAACAAATTTCATAGACATAAAAACAAGCACATTTCTCACAAGAGATCTAAGGAACTCAACAAGGAGATCCTAGAACTCCCACAAACAAATTTCAGACACAAAAATATCTAAAACATTTTTCTCACAAGAGATCGAAGAAACTCAATAAAGAGAACCTAGAACTCCCACAAACAAAAGAACAAAGACCAAAACCAAAAACCTCACAAGAGATCTTAGGAACTTAAAATGAGATCCTAAGCTCCCTAACAAAAAATCCATCTTATTTCGGACCTTCTAGATTGCTTTCACAACCTTGAGGACCTTTCTTCTTCTTTTCCTTGTTTGATCTCCTATGCTCAGCTAGGGAACCAAGCGTGAGATAAGAGACATTGGCGAACAGTGAGCTTATATGTAGAAATGCAACAACATATTCATCCTAATACAGGTTTATTCGTACGAATAAAATTTATTCGTACGAATATGTAGGGAACATATCTAATTAGGATAAAATAGGATGTTGGAGAGGAGTCCAAATCTGTCCTTGAAAAGACACTAATTGTGAAAAAAATTGATAATCTCATGTATGCTTTTAAATAAGTTAAAAGAACTATGAAAAGTGTTGTGGCCATAGTGTGAATTGTATAATGGAAAGAATTTCTAAGTTAAGCTTTTCTTAATTGGAAGATTGAAAGTCAAAAGGGATATTAGCCATCTATTTAGTATTTGTTGGGTTTTTGGTAGAGGGGAGGAAGAGCTAATGTAGTATGTTCAATTGGTAGGCAAAGGATAGAACTAAAGTGTGTGAAAGGGAAATATGTAGCCATATTTAGGATAAGGATGCAGGTAATGAACAGGTTTAGAGATGGCTTGGACTGCCACATTCTAGAAATCAATAGTTTTAGAGATGGCTTGCACTACTAGATTCTACAGGCTTGAAGTCATCGCTTCTAGAAGAGAAGATGTTGTAACTCGGTTTTCTTGGGAACAAAGGTAGATAATGGGAAGGAAGTTGGTTGAAAAAGGGCTGACCCTAATTCCTCGTTGCTGAAGATCGAAGGTGCAAAAGAAGAGTTTGCAAGTATTCCCAAAAAGTAGATTGATTTTGACTAGCATTTGCAAGTGAGATAAAAAACTCCGCCCCTTGTAGAGGCAACCCAATGAGATTGAGGTAATAGGTTCTCCTTTAATGGGTCACACAGTCACTCCTACCATCCATGATTGATGGAGGGAACCCTAGCCCTTGGATAATGTTTTTTTATAAGGCTCTCACATTCTATGAGCCTAATATTAACCCTTACCCTCATTTCCAAATGTTTATGCAATGTGGGAAAACCCTAAGGGAACCCACACATGGTTTTGTAGTAGGGACTCACACACACCTCGATTCCAAATTGGAACATTAGCACCATACTCATGCCCATACCCTCGAAATGGCCAATTACAAGCGGAACTAACATCACATAGCTAGAGGCAACGGGTGGGGGATTCACTTTGGAGACATAAGCAATGGTAGGGTGCGTATCTCTATGTATCTCTATACTTGAGGCACATGTAGACAACATTCATTTGGCCTTAGGTTTTAAACACAACAATAAGCACAAGAGATGCTACACAAAATATTAGAGTGGTATATTGTTGTGGTCCTCTACATGCTTTTGCAAAGGAGTCAAGTCCATGGGAGGTTCTAGTGGTGTAAGGGGCTACGATGGCATAAGACCCATGATAGACCACTAACAATGGTCAGCATGTGTGGTATGTTGTAGTCTCCTAGGTGTGGCCCTATGTCGAACAAGTGCCATTGCCACACCCTTTGGTCTTGCCTCTAGTCTGGTGAATATGGAGTCAAGCTCAATTTGTGCATCAACACAGTAAAGGGTCAGTCATATCTCTTGCTCTGAGCCTCAGCTATGCTCTCTCCTTGGGGCCTGCTAGTCCATGCTACCTGTTTAGATAAACTCAATGATCACACTCTAAGTGGAATAATTTAGTTGAGCACCCTCTTCTCATCTAAGCTCCCTGAGCAGCTAGCCTCTATATCATAGGGCCTCATGAATGAAAGTTGCCAAATTCGGATAAGATAGGATGTTGGAGAGGAGTGTGAATCCATCCTTGAAAAGAAAATGGTAATGACCTCACATCTCATAGTATATAGGCATCTCAAAGCAACTTGCTCCTCTAACTCGATCTCCTAGGAATGCCCTTGTCTAGGCCACTCTCAATGCATATTCGTTGTGATGAAACATGAAACTACCTAATTGACATTCTCAAAGATTAGAGCAAGTGCACTCATGTATAGATTTGCAGGTCGATGACGCCCTCCTCTGATATTCGTAAGTAGTGTAGACAGAAGGTTTAGAGAATTTGGTGCCTTTGGCTCTCATAATATGGATTTGGTGCACAGAGAGAGAGAGAGAGAGAGAGAGAGAGAGAGAGAGAGAGAGAGAGAGAGAGAGAGAGAGAGAGAGAGAGAGAGAGCATAGTAGGAATAATATGGATTTGGTGCACAGAGAGAGAGAGAGAGAGAGAGAGAGAGAGAGAGAGAGAGAGAGAGAGAGAGTCACACAGAGAGCAAGCATAGTAGGAAGGGAGATGGGTTGGGGCATGGAGGATGGGGGCGGGGGAGGGCACAGAGAAAAGGGAGGGAAAGGGGTGGTGGGAGAGGGATGGGGGAGTGGAGAAGGGGAGGGAAGGGAGAGTGCAATTGTCAATTCTACACACACTCACCAAAAGGTTGCATGCCCTATTTTAAGTGCACCCTCGGGGCTTTATTGGTCCAAAATTTAGTACCTTGTTTATTATCAATCCATAATATTTATCTATCTTGTTGGTTTCATCAAACAGTACAACCCATTCTTGAGTGTATGCCTCAATGATTACGCCTCAATCTAAAACTGCCACCCTCATGACAAGGTTCAAGTTAGAACCATTGAGAATGAAAATATTAAATGGAGAAGGACATGCTCCTCAATGGTTGAATAGATTTTGGAGAGGGAGCAAGCCAACTCTCCTTGCATATACCTATATGTAAAAGCATGTAGACACATTATACTATGACGAGATAGTGTATTCATGTCTATATGTAAATACCTTTAATGTTACAATTTATTGAGAAACTTGAATTAGACAAAGAACATTGGAAATCATGATATGGGTGCAAATGTGTGAGAAAATATTAACCTTGTAATTTGTCTGTATAGATCTTGTACAAAATAGCACTTTTTTAAAGAAAGGAGAAATTGCACATATACTAAGAATGCAAGAAAGTATTGCACATATTTAAGAACACAAGAACGTATTGCACATATTTAAGAACACAAGAAACTATTGTAATGCGTTTGACATCCCCATTCATAAATTTATAAATTAGCATTGAAAAATAATATATCATTTTGAGCTTGCAATGCTCTCATACATGATCTTCCCATATGGTAAATATAATTAAAAGACTTTAAGTGTTTGAGGAAAGGACTTTCCTCTTAGAGAAGAATTATAGGAGTTGCATTTCATTAAACTTGGATCAAACTCAGTCACTCCCATTATGACTAAGTTGCCATTTGTTTATTCATATGCCGCACCACATGAGCTTCAAAGAACAAAATGATATAAAAATGTCGACGCATTGCTTTATTAAGGTAGTAATGAGACTTTAGCTCATGCTTGCTAGTTGTATTCGGCTAGTATTTACTTGGTAACAAAAACACTATTGTAAGTATTGAGGGGGATCTAATTCTAATGGATCCCCAAGCCTATTGCCTCATATCAAACATATTTTGGTTAAAATTTTTATACTATAATGTAAACATTTGGAGTTTGTTACATGTGCTAAGTTTCTATTTTCTTCAAAAATGATTAAACCTATTGAGGCTTGTCTCATGCAAGCTACATTCATGGTACTAGGGTATGGTTTCTTAACTTCAATTGCAATTGATTTTCACACATTGGCCATTAAGGGGAAAGCGTCCTTGGGGAGGGCACCAAAGGCTTCTAGATGGACTGCTTGAGAGTCATCTTCCTCATTAATAAAGCCATGGAATCATGGGTACAACATCCACAGTCATGAGTACCAAAGTGGGGGTGGTTGAGAAACATGGGGAAGCTTGAGAGAGAGAGAGAGAGAGAGAGAGAGAGAGAGAGAGGGAGGGGGGTTTGGTTGAGAAACATGGGAAAGCTTGATAGTGGGTGAGAGAGAGAGAGAGAGAGAGAGAGAGAGAGAGAGAGAGAGAGAGAGAGGATAAGCCATGCTTTTTGTTGTTTCCTTTATTGTTGGTTTGAGGGTCACACACAAGGCTTCTACTTTTTTGGGCATGGAGGGTTGAGTTTGTGCCACTTGGAGAGCACTTTGGGGAAAGTGGGCATTACTTGTGTTCATGGTTATCGTGACGCTTGTTAAGATTGAGGGTCCTTAAGGCTCTAAAAATGGAGGATTAGGCAAATGTTTGTCAAACAATGATGGGTGACATTGTCAAAATTCAAATTACAACCCAAAGTTTTATTAATAAACAAATGGTGAGGCCCAAAAGGGAGATTGAACTAATTGTGAAAAAAATCGATAATCTAAAGTATGCTTGTAAACAACTATGAAAAGTATTGTAGCCATAGCATGAATTGTATAATGGAGAGAATTTATGAGTGAGACTTTTCTTAATTGGTAGATTGAAGATGGAAAGGGATATTAGTAGTATTTGTTGAAAGGTAGAAAGGGATATTAACCATCTATTTAGTATTTGTTGGGAGGAAGAACTAGTGTAGTAGGTTCAACTGACAGGCAGAGGATAGAAAGAAGTATGTGAGGGATAAGTATGCAGGTAATGAACATGTTTAGAAATGGCTTGCACTACCACATTCTAGAAATTAGTAACAGCGTGACAAAGACCAAACCTCTAACCTTTGAGGAGTTGGGCCCATTACTACTCTAGGAAGAAGCTAGGGAGTCTTGCACTACTAGATTCTAGAGGCTTTGAATTCCTCGCTTCTAGAAGAGAAGATGTTCCAGCTCGGTTTACTTGGGAACGAAGGCAGATAATGTGAAGGAAGTTGGTTGAAAAAGGGCCGACCCTGATTCCTCAATGAACATCAAAGGAGTACAATAGGAGTTTGCAAGTGCTCCCAAAAAGTAGGTTGGATTTGACCAGCATTTGCAAGTGAGATAAGAAATTCCGCCCCTTGGAGAGGTGACCCAATGAGGTTGAGGTAATAGGTTCTCCTTTAATGGGTGACATACTCACTCCTTTAATGGGTCACACACTCACTATTTCCCTCCATCAATCATGGAGGGAATCCTAGTCCTTGGATAATCTTCTTTTATGGGGCTCTTACATTCTGTGAGCCTAATATTAACCCTTACCCTCATTTCCAAATGTTTAATCTCGAATTTGGGCCCTCTTTCTCTCACACCGCTCTCTCTTATTTGCCAGGTGGGTCCTTCGACCGATGGAATCCAAATTCTCTCCCTTTTGTAGTCTACTGTTCATGTTTGTCAAGAGTAGAGTTCAACTGTGATTGGGTTTCAAGTGTTGTGTCTCAACTTTCTTAGATCTATTGCTGTCAAGCTTTGGATCACTCAGCTAGTTCAATCTTGAGATGAGATAAGTAGTGCTAGCCCCACGACTCTGATACCTCATCTGCATCAAAACAAGTGTATGTGTGAGAGAGAGAGAGACAGACAGACAGAGAGAGAGCTCTTACCTGTTCTTTCTTGTTAGTTCTAACAACCTCTGCCTCCTTCTTCCTTTTCACAGTTTCCAATTATGCCTTGCCTTCCTGTCTTAGTGCTCACCAATTATACTTAACATGCCTTCCCCCCCCTCTTCTGTTTTATCATCCCTCTGAATCCATCTTTCAGACCTCCTCTGAATTTGGGTTCTTGTTCTCCTCTTCATTGCACCTCCTCTGTATTTGGGTTCTGGTTCTCCTCTTCATTGGATACCTCCCGGCCTGAATTTGGATTCTTGTTCTCCTCTTCATTGCTCTTCCAATTTGCCGACATGTCTCCTGTCAAATTTTAAGCATACCATCTTCCCACCCAAGAGCTGCAAATTCTGCCGTCACACCATCACAGAAAATGATACAAGTAATTTCGAGCTGCCAACAGCTTTCTAGCTCATTCTCTGATCATAGTTTTTAGGCCGTAGAGCAGGCCAACTACGGAATTTGCCTGTATCAGAAACGGTGCCAATCGACATGGCGGCAACGTTTGAGACTCTCGCAGTGTCGGGAAAGAGCATCACGACCAGTTTCGCATCTCTTCAGTCGGGGCAGTGGAACGATTCAATCGCTACTCCAAAACATTATCCGAACGTACGATCGCGCTTCTTAAATTCTGGGCAGCTGAACGTAGGAAGTTCTCTCTGGGGCGATCTCGAATGTTCGAAATTCAAGCCGATACGGAATGATGTGCATGCAAGAAGCCGCAACGCATTCCTGCCTACACGTTGTCAAGCAATTGCCACTCCCATTCCACGTACAAAGCAGGTTGTTAAAGCTGCGTTGTCGTTTAGAAAATTTCTGTCTTTACGATCGCACTGCAGCTTTGTTAGCAGGAAATGGCGTAAGCTAATTCTTTTTGGATGCAGAGGGTGTTTACATTTGGGAAGGGAAGAAGCCAGGGAGATAAGAGTATGAAATCGCTGGTACGTCCTCCTGTTCGAGTAAATGAAAGACGAGAAAATCACGCCATGTACTCCTAGCAGTATCGACTCCATATTCTTCCAATTGGGAAATTCTCTCGAGTGGGTTTCATTCCTAATACGGTTTTGGATCGTGTGGCTGACTGGTTTTGGAATTACAGCTAGGAGGCAAAGGAGCGAACCTCGCAGAGATGTCGAGCATTGGCTTGTCTGTCCCACCAGGCCTTACGATCACGACAGAGACATGCCAAGAGTATGAAGCTAACGGCAACAAGTTCCCAGAAGGCCTTTGGGAAGAGGTGCGCGAAGCCTTGAGAACTGTGGAGGAAGACATGAATGCGAGGCTTGGGGACTCATCCAAGCCCCTCCTTGTTTCCGTTCGTTCTGGAGCAGCGGTAAGTCCAGAATGTTTTGCGAGTGCTCTTGTGCTTTGTTTGTAAGCCACATGTCCTAAGACGTCGATCATTATCGTATGGCTGCCTTTTTCTACCTCAATTACTGATCATGCTGTGATCAGATTTCAATGCCTGGCATGATGGACACTGTGTTGAACTTGGGTTTGAACGACGAAGTAGTGGTGGGTCTCGCTGCCAGAAGTGGGGAACGCTTTGCATATGACTCTTATCGTCGTTTTCTCGACATGTTTGGTGACGTGGTTAGTAATCAATCTCGTTAAGTTTTTGCAAGTTCGACGTTGGTAATTTCTTAAAATTGTCCATCCTCAGGAATCGTAATCGTGTGCATTTTATAATTGAAAGCTTTGATGGTGTAGGTCCTGGGCATTCCACATGCTATGTTTGAACATGAACTGGATGCCTTAAAAAATGCACGAGGAGCATCTCAGGATACAGACCTTACCACTGATGATCTGAAACAGTTGGTAGCAAAGTACAAGGAGGTCTATGTGAAGGCGATAGGAAAACAATTTCCCGCTGGTGAAGCTCCACATTGCCCACATGAGGTTTCTCTGGCATGCTGTTTAATAGGAGTGTGTCAAATTAAAACCTTTCTATAAATTAACGGTGGCTTGTATTATTTCTTATGCTTTTTAAATTGGGCAGATCCAGAAGAACAACTGCGCCTGGCAGTTATAGCTGTTTTTGAATCCTGGAAAAGTCCTCGAGCTATTAAGTACCGCAGTTTGAATCGCATAACAGGTTTGAAGGGGACAGCTGTAAATGTGCAGACAATGGTCTTTGGAAATATGGGCCCAACTTCTGGGACTGGAGTTCTGTTCACACGCAATCCTAGTACTGGGGAAAAAAACCTGTATGGAGAGTTTCTCATTAATGCTCAGGTGGGACTTTGGTGATGTATGCGTCTTTTCAGTATAATCACTGACCCACGTGTTTGGGCTTCTTCAGATGACAAGAAGCAGCTGATCCTTAGTGGGATGGTGTTCGCTTGTGTTGGATGGGTGGCCTTTAGGGGGAAGATGTGGTGGCTGGCATCCGCACACCCGAGGATCTTGACACAATGATGCGATGCATGCCAGAAGCTTACAAGGAGCTAGTTGAGAACTGTGAGATTCTTGAGAAGCATTATAACGATATGATGGTAAATGGAATTCACCCTTTTTTTCTGGTTAATGTCTATTGCGTACCTATCTACGAGATTTACTGTTGGAAAATCTACATGCTTCACATCACTTTCCTGTGCTAATTATCAATTCTTATTCTACTTGAAGGTGTGTGGTGCCTGGGTAGCTAGCCCAAACTCTCTCTCTCTCTCTCTCTCTCATCAGTTCTTTTTCAAACTGTTGGATGCAGGACATTGAATTTACTGTTCAGGAGAATCGGCTATGGATGCTTCAGTGTCGATCTGGGAAGCGGACTGGTGTGGGTGCTGTAAAAATTGCTGTTGATATGGTTAATGAAGGGCTTGTTGAGACTCAAACTGCTATAAACATGGTTGAACCTCAACACATAGACCAGCTTCTACATCCGCAGGTCTGTCTGCTTTAGACGTCATCATTCAAACTTGATAAAATCTTAATACTCTAGACCAGTTTATGCACAGGTAGTTCACTGTGCTTGTGTTCACTATTTGCTCTTCTTGCAGTTTGAAGATCCTTCTATTTATAAGTCGAGTGTCATTGCCACTGGCTTGCCTGCTTCTCCTGGAGCTGCAGTTGGCCAAATCGTCTTTAGTCCTGAACAAGCTGAAGCTGCCCATGCACAGGGAAAACCTGTCATATTGGTAAAAAAAATTTCCTTGGTAGAGTCATGCTTGAACAGGAGCTTAGCTGATTCTTCTTGTCACTTTTCTTCATACTCAAGTATGCTTAAAGGCATCTTTAATAGCTCTCAAAGTAGGCATGTATTTCATGGACAATGTGCAGTTTTATAAAAGCATTTCAGGCCTTTCATGCAGGTCAGAAATGAAACTAGTCCAGAGGACGTTGGTGGTATGCATGCAGCTGCAGGTATACTAACAGCAAGGGGAGGGATGACTTCTCACGCAGCTGTTGTTGCACGTGGTTGGGGCAAATGTTGTGTATCTGGTTGTGCTGACATTTGTGTTAATGAATCCAATAAGGTAGACTTTTGGACATGTTTTAGTGCAGTATGGTTCTTAAACATTAGCCTCATTAGGACAAGCATCCAGAAACATGATTAACATGCTACTTTACCTTTGTATTTTCGTGTAGACTTTGGCCATAGGAAATATGACCCTCAAAGAGGGGGATTGGATCTCATTAAATGGCAACACTGGGGAAGTCATCTTGGGAAAGCAGCCCATGGTTCCACCGGCCTTGAGTGGAGACTTGGGGACACTCATGAGCTGGGTGGATGAGTTCCGAAAACTCAAGGTGTTAGTGCCACACCTTTTATGAAGCTTACGTTTACTATTTTATACAGAAACTTTGCAAAAATGGGAGTATGTTTTGAAGGGTACTAGTGAACCAGATGCTATGTTTATGGACGTTCCAGGTGATGGCAAATGCCGATACACCAGAAGATGCGATAAGTGCTAGGAATAATGGTGCACAGGGGATTGGTCTTTGCAGAACAGAACACATGGTAAATCTCTTTGCAGGATCTTATAACGTGTGAAATTGCCAAGCTCTGCTGCACGATTACTGTGAATTTAAAAGCTTGGATGGTAACTTTGTAACATTGCATAGAATACAGTTCTTTGCATCAGATGAACGTATCAAAGCTGTAAGGCAGATGATCATGGCACCTACCATGGAGCTACGACAAGTTGCTTTAGACAAGCTACTACCTTACCAACGATCAGATTTTGAAGGCATCTTTCGTGCTATGGATGGTATATTTCCATATTTATTGAAGCAGTTTGTCGAGATTTTTCAAGTATAGAGGCTACAGGTTACAGTCTTTAGGTAGATTGGTGGTGTTTCCATTGTCAAGTCTTGCAATCTTTGTTTGCAGGGCTTCCTGTGACCATTCGCCTCTTGGATCCACCTCTCCATGAATTTTTACCAGAAGGTGATATAGAGGAAATAGTCACAGAGCTAGCCAAAGATACGGGGGCAGAGGAGGAGGATGTCTTCACTCGCATAGAGAAGCTATCAGAAGTGAATCCTATGTTGGGATTTCGAGGGTGCAGGTTGAAGCTTACCTTTGAAATGGCAATTTTATTTTAAATTTGATGTTCTGTTCTTTTTTGCTTATGGCGGTTTGCTTAGCAATTTGAGGACTGACAATAATCATTTGACGTTTATTATTGGGTGATGAAGGCTTGGAATTTCATACCCAGAACTCACTCACATGCAAGCACGGGCTATCTTTGAGGCGGCTGTTAACATGGCCAACCAGAATATTACCGTTCTTCCAGAGGTCATGGTTCCACTTGTTGGAACACCGCAGGCATGGCAGCCACTCCTTTCCAATTGTCCTTGCTTAGCTAGTTAAACATCCATTGGGCTGCTTTTAACATTTAAAAGGTGCATTCTTTTGGTCCAAGAGAGAGAATAATAGGGAGGCTTCTCTCTCTCTCTCCCCCTCCTCCCTCCCCCCAGATCGATGCATATGCAAATGCAATTATGAATGTTCATCTTCAAAACTTGTCAATCAAATGTTTTGGCAAGCCTTGTATGTGAATGTTTAGGTCTGCCTTCCC